>NC_092213.1:7792779-7809400 GCF_043381705.1 Parasteatoda tepidariorum
TCGTTTACATACTGGTGAGAAACCTTATTCTTGTAGTATATGCAATAAGAGTTTTTCAGATAAGAGTACACTAACTAAACACAATCGCACTCATACTGGTAAACTACCTTGATCTTGTAACTTAGGTAATAAATTTTTTCATTGATTTTTTTTATTTTTACTCTTATCTTTTACATAGATGTAATTCTATTTGCCTTTGAGTAACTTTAATAATTCAGTCAGTGTAATAAAAGTCTTTTGAAATAAAGTGATCTATTCTTTCATTTATTTTCATTGTGGTTTTCAAATTCATTCTTGTACTGCTAGTCAATGTAGTAGGTCTCTCCTCTACACATTCCTGAGGTTGTGGTTTCTACATCACCAATTTTTTTTCTACCATCTGTAGATATAAGCTCTTCCAGATAAGAATGGTTATTTTTAAACTTGAATTGTTGACACTCCCCCCCCTCAGGTAACAACAAACAATAATAGTAGGGATGATTGTTTCTTCAATTGACAATGACAACCTGTTTTGTTCTTGCCTGACAACTGTATGTCGTGTATTTAGCCATCGGAACTATCACGCCTACGCCATCGAATTGGGACTTTCCCTCTTTTAAAGTTTCAGTTTAGATTCCTCACCTGTTAGTGTTGCGCTAACAAGATATAATGAGCGATGTTTATGTTTGAAGAGGAGAGACGTTCTTCTCGCTACTCTACTATGTTCTATAAGTGTTGTTTTTGTTCTTACTAATTTACCCATGTTATTAAATATGTTTAGTTATCAAGCACATGTGTTTATTTACCACTCCATATTAACAAATGGGGGCTCGGCCTCTCGATCTCTCCCCTAGACTTACAACCGAAAGAGATGTTTCGAATTGAATATTTAATTGATGACGAAAAAAATCTTCAAAAAATAATACATAATAATTAAATGTCAGCAAAAGAGAGCTGACTATTTGAAGTGAAAAAGAAATGACGATAACAAACCGGTGAGATTGTTCTGATTTCTTCTATTTTGAATTAGTAGTAAATTGTCAACATGATTACATTGAATCACATACCTAATATTTAAAACTTTCTGAAAGCTGCACCTTCATCTACTATAAATTACTATTTAAAGTTATTTCTGATGAAGAATATGACCGTAATTCAAGGAAATAATTACGTGTTTTTTCGGGTTTTCCCGCCCAAACCGACATTGTTAAAAGAAAAGATAAATTATTGCAGGAATTAAATTCATCGCAATTAATAATAGTAATCCGCTTTAACATTTCTATAAACTTTAAGAAATATTTTCTCATATTCTGAATTAAAGAACGCTTTATTCAAGGAATTTTCGGATCAATTACGTAACTTCTTTTGAAATGCAGAATCGAAAATTGCGAAATAAGAAAACTTGGTGTGAATATTTTTTAGCGATGCGCGAAATCGCCTCTAAAAGTAATTTTACAATAGACGAACAATCGATTATTGAACATACTATTAATGGTATACCGAATTCTAATCAAAACAAAATTATTTTGTATCAATGTAAAACAATCTCGGAATTTAAAGCTAGGCTTAAAATGTATGAAAAAATATTTAATTCTAGAAATAAATCCTCATCGAATTCGCATAATATTGACGATAGACGTACACATACACGAATAAATAATAGACCGCCAAATCAAAAGTATGTTTCCAATTATGATTACAAATTTAAAAACAAAGATGAACATTGTACTGTTGGTGATAACAATGTGTCACGTATACGTTGCTATAATTTTGGTATGTTTAATCATAAATCTAGTGATTGTTTTCATAAAAATAAAGGTATAAAATGTTTTAATTCTAATGAGTTTGGACGTAAAAGTTCACAATGCTCCACTCCTAAGTTCGAAACTAAAAATGAAATGATTAATGAACTCAATAACTTCATTTAAAAAAGGATATGCATAAAATTGTAAAAATTAATGGTCATTGTTCTGATTCTCTTTTTGATACAGGCTGTTCTGTAACTTTGATACGTGAAAGTGTTCACAAAATTATTGGGCAACCTAAATTAAGCTCAGCGAAAATTCAACCCCTTGACTCCTCTAAATCTACCCTTGAGATAGACGATAGTAAATTTCAATATGGGTGATAAATTATTATATGTATATAATAGTATGGGTGATAAATTATTCAAATATGAATTTGTATGTTATTGTAGGAACTGATGTTTTGAGACAGGGGGATTTTAAAATAAGTGCAAATGGCATTGAATTAGTATTACCTAAACAGGAAACAAACTTCATTAATTTAATTGATGTTTCTGAGTCAGATTTTTTTTCCCTTGCAACATATTTCAAAAGAAATCCGAGCACAAATACTTGAACTTTTACAAAATTATAAACCACAAAAAACCGAAAATACTGATATTAAGCTAAAGATAGTATTAAATGATGATATACCAGTATTAAGTAAATCGCGTCGTTTTTCCCTTGCTGAGAAAACAGAAATTAATGATCAAGGGTGATAAATTATTCAAATATGAATTTGGATGTTATTGTAGGAACTGATGTTTTGAGACAGGGGGATTTTAAAATAAGTGCAAATGGCATTGAATTAGTATTACCTAAACAGGAAACAAACTTCATTAATTTAATTGATGTTTCTGAGTCGGATAACTTTTTTTTCCCTCGCAACATATTTCAAAAGAAATCCGAGCACAAATACTTGAACATTTACAAAATTATAAACCACAAAAAAACGAAAATACTGATATTAAGCTAAAGATAGTATTAAATGATGATATACCAGTATTAAGTAAATCGCGTCGTTTTTCCCTTGCTGAGAAAACAGAAATTAATGATCAAATTAAGAAATGGTTAGACGACAATATTATTAGACCCAGTTGTTCTGATTATGCATCACCTATTGTATTAGTTAAAAAGAAAAATGGTTCTACTCACTTTTGTGTTGATTATCGTAACTTAAATAAAAAAATAATTAAAGACCGTTTTCCTTTACCCCTTGTTGGGGATGTTGTTGATAGACTTCATTCAGCCAGCATATTCTCCACACTTGACCTCCGAAATGGTTTCTTTCATGTTCTGATAGATGAAAATAGTAAAAATTTTATAGCTTTTATAACTGATCTAGGTCTTTTTTAGTTTAATGTTACACCTTTTGGACTCTGTTTGTCCCCCGCTGTTTTTCAACGCTAGGTTTATTATGTTTTCAGAAAATTGATAAACGATGGTACTATTTATATTTATATGGATGATATAATTATCAGGAAGGTATTGCGAAATTACAACGCGTTTTAGAAGTTGCTTCAAAATTCGGTCTCGAAATTAATTTTTGTAAGTGCCAATTTTTGCTAACTAGAATAGAATTTCTTGGATATTTAATTGAGAATGGAACAATTAAACCATCCCCAGATAAAGTTAAAGCCGTAAAAAATTTTCCAGAACCAAAATCAGTAAAAAATATCCAACAATTTTGAGTTCTTACCGGATATTTCCGTAAGTTCATTAAGTCTTATTCAATAATAGCTAAAATACTTAGTGATTTATTACGTAAGGAAAATGATTTTTCGTTTAAAAGCAAACACAGAGTTGCTCTTAATCAATTAAAAGATGCTTTGTCATCTGATCCCGTTTTACATATTTTTAATCCAAATGCAAAATTACAACTACATACAGATGCTAGTAAGTAGGGTTACGGTGCCATATTGCTTCAGGAATCAGATAAGGGTCAATACCATCCCATTTATTATATGAGCAAGTAAACACTGCCCCACGAGGAAAAATATTCAAGCTATGAACTAGAGTTATTAGCCGTAATTGAATCTCTTAAAAAATTTCGTCATTTTTTGCACGGTACCCAATTTAAGATATTTACAGACTGTTCCGCATTTCAAGAAACGATTAACAAAAAAGACATAAGTTTGCTAGATGGGCTATTTTCTTATCTCAATTTAATTATGAAATTGTTCATCGGTAATCAAATGTAACACGTTGATGCATTGAGTCGGCAACCAGTAATGATCATTACACACGATGAACTTACCCTTAAAATTAAGAACGCTCAGGTTAATATATCTCAACAATAAAACAACTTTTATTGAACGATAAAGCTAATGATTTTAAAATGCGTAACGATGTTTTGTTTAAAGTCTTAGATGGTAAGGAATTGTTAGTGATCCCAGCAGTAATGCAAACAGAAGGCAAGCACATGAAAAAGGTCATTTTGCCACTGCCAAAACTGTGCAAATTCTCCAACTTGATTATTATTTTCCTAAACTCACAAATAAAGTGCAAAATGTGATAGAAAACTGTGTTCAATGCATACTAGTAAATAAAAAACGTGGTAAAGGTGAAGGCTTTTTGAATCCAATTCCGAAAGGTGATACGCTTCTTCACACATATCAATATCATGCAGATTTTTTAGGTCTTTTGTCTTCTTCCATCTACCGATAAAAACTATAAATATTTATTCACAGTAATTGATGCTTTTTCGAAATTCACGTGGATATACTCAGTAAAATCAACTTCAACAGCTGATGCTTTAAAAAATTTAAAATTACAAAAAAGTACATTTTTCAACCCATCGCGAATAATAACAGATGGAAGAACTGCTTTTACAGCAAATAATTTCGAAGATTATAGCAAAAAATGAATCAATTGAGCACATAAAAATTACAACAGGCATACCTCGTAGCAACGGTCAGGTAGAGAGAATACACTCTACTCTCATCCCAGTTCTGAGTAAACTTTCAATAGCAGAACCAGAAAAATGGTACAAACATGTTGCAAATCTTCAACGAATTTTAAATAGTACAGTAAGTGTGCCTCCACTAATTTGAATTACTTACTGATACTAAGATGAAATCAAAAGACCATGCCAAAATTCACCATAGTTTAAATGACGAACATGTGGAAAACATTATGAATGAACGTGACCAAATTCGGCAAGTTGCGAAGCAAAATCTGAGCAAATCTCAATATGACAAAAAGCCTAACACATACGATGAAGGAGATCTTGCTGCAACACAAAGAACACAATTTGGCACAGGTCTTAAACTACAACCAAAGTTCTTCGGACCTTAACGAATCAAGTCTGTCAAATTGCATGATAGATATGAGGTGGAAAAAATTGGACAACATGATGGTCCACACTTCAACAGCAGCAGACTTTCTGAAAAAGTGACCAACAGATGAATCGTGATTTTTTTTTCCTCTCAAATAAACTTTGAACTGATTATGACTGAACCAGTCCCGAAAGTGACTTTTTTTCTTATTTTTTTTTATTTATTAAATACGAAGCAAAAAGCAACGGCGAGTGTGAGATGACCAAATACGAATTTTGAGGTCTTTACAATCATTCTTTTCTATGCACCTTTCTTTCCATTTGTTTTTTTGTATTTTTTTCAGGTTCTCAGGACGTCTGACGAATCAACGATGTTTAGTGTGATACGAGTTCTTAAAATTTTTTCTGAATGGTGAGATAGCAGAGGATGGCCGAGATGTTAAGGCAATGGAATTGAACGTAACTATAAACGCCGCCAGATGGCGATAGTGACTCACCACCAGGCAATAGTGTAATAAACGAAAGGACAATGACGATCTGGTAACGAGATATAATGAACGATGTTCTTGCTACTATGTTCTATAAGTGTTGTTTTTGTCCTTACTAATTTACCCATGTTATTAAATATGTTTAGTTTTCAAGCACATGTGTTTATTTACCACTCCATATTAATATATATATATGTAAAATGATGCAGTCGGACCGAGCAGGAAAACAGACACAGGATTTAAATTAAATCAGAGAAACTTTTATTTGATCATTCTTAGTTGAGTGGGAGCGAAAAAGTGATGTTTACTCCATCAGCAAACAGTCTTTCTGGTAGGGAAAATCTTGCAAAAAATCCTAAAATGCCTCTATTTAGGGAAAAGAGGGAAAACTCAGAAATTACTATTGGTTAATTAAATAGATCACGCGATTCTCACAAGACTTAAAAGGAAAAATATCTTTATTTAAATTTATGTATAGTTGGCTAAAAATAGATTTAGAAACAGGATGTGGTTTCTTTAAAAGTATCATAAAGTGCTTCGATTCGAAGAATTAAGTAGTAATAAGTTAGGAGTTGTTTTATAATGAAGAAACTAACATAAAAAGATTAATTGAAGCTTTTTATGTTACATCCCCCCTCGCCGAAAATTTTTTAACTATCATCAAAAATTTTAAAAATTATCTTTTTTGCAAAACTTTCCCTATGATGACACAATTAAAATTAAAAAAAATCAAATTGTACTTTTAACAAGATTTCAAAGTAATATGAATTATAAAAAATACATATAAGTACACAATATAAAAAAATTTCATGAAAGTCTCGAGAAAAAAAAATTGAAGTAGCGCTACCATCAAAATGAAGTGTTAGATCTTCATTTTCAATAGTTTTTTGTGATTTAAGTTTTTTCAGCCCTTTTTGAAAATCACTGTAAATAAAGTTATTACTCATACTAACACAATTAAAATAAACTTTTCACTATAAGAAAATTTTCAAAATTTTCTTTAAAATGTAAATATTCAAAAACATGAAAGATAAAAAATATGAAAATACAAGTGATATGAGATATACAAATACACATTTGACACTTTTTCCAAAAAATTTTTTTCTTCAGGATTTGTACATCTTGAAAAGTCTTAGCGATCAGTCCACTGCGGGACTCGAGGCTAATCAAGAGGTCATCTAAAAGAAGACAAAAGTAATATAAAAAAAACAGTCATTTTCGCCGACATTTTGAAGGGAAAATTTTTTTTCATTAAAAAATAAATAAGTTTAAAAGAAAAGAATTACTACTACGTTAATACTGACGGGAAGCATAAAAAAAAATTATTTTAGCCATGATAAAAAAGAAAATGAAATGCCATAGTATGAAAAATATTAAATGAAACTTTAGTTGTAGCTATTTTTAAAGCAATGCACAAAAACAGCTCCCTTTATTTATATTAGCTTTTATTCATGTCAAATTTTCAGATATTTGAGTACATATCGATGCAAATGGTGAATAAATTAAGCATTTAATATATTTTTTTTTTCACATTTTAAATATAGTTGATTTAGACTGAGATAAAAGAACTCAGTTCTTCACTTGATTACAAAAGACTATTAATTTAGTCTATAAAGTAAAAGCAACCGTGTAAGCATAAACAAACACTATAAATTCAATTAATAAGGATAAAACTATTCACCTCTATTCATTTAAGCTAATTTGCATGGGGTCAAGAATCCCCAAAGATATTGTTTGCCCTCTTAATGCTTCTAAGCAATTCATAAATAAGAAATAACTACCCCCTTTTAAGACAGAAAAAAAAAAAAAAACTCCTACAGTAACAATTTTTCCTCCCTTTTTCGACATTCATACGGAACATTTTCAAAAGAACTGTTCAAAAAAAAATTATACTCTCGACATTTAGACCTATTTAAACTAAATATTCGTACAACACAAAAGAATTCTTGAAGGAAAAAAAAATAGCTTATTGCAATAAAAATAAGAGTAAATTACTTACACCTTTCACTATTGTCATTAAACAAATTTTGTTTACTATAGAATCTTTGAGTTTACACAACTTACATTAAACGGAACAACTACAATTCATAATTAACTACAAAGTATGACACTGTGTTAACCATTCTTAAGACTTCCTACTTATAAATTTGTTTTATTATTATAAAGAAAAAATTCATTTTGCTAATATTTTCTTCTACTTATTATAATGAACATAATTCAAAATTTTCGGGATCTCCTTGATAGATAAATTCTGAACAAAAATATAGAGAATTTTACTTTTATATGCTTCAAAGAGAAATATATATATTTATACATTTATCACTTGAGTGTTACAAACATTTTTTTTTTCTTCTAATAAAGCAGTGACATGTTTAAAAACTGTAAACACATTTTTAACTTTCCACGTGACCCACATTTGACGTTACTATTAAAACAGCTATAAATAATCTATGCTACAATTATTAATAATTAAATATAAAGGTTAGGCAATTTGCATAGGATGATGAGACACATTTTCCATAACTATTAATTTAATTGAAATCCAAGTTTTCTTTTTTATTAATTTTTTTTTTTACTCTAGAACATATGAAATCTATATATATATTTCTCTTACACGGCGACAAAAAAAAGCCTCATTACAACTCCCCGAATGGCAACGTTAGAAAATCGACCAATGATTGCTGCTAAAAATGTCACATGCCAAATCTAGTGGAGGTGGCTCAACATATAGCGCTTTTGAAAACGGAAACTGAAATAACCTGAGAGAACATCAGCTGCGGCAATCTCATACTATTAAACTAGGCAGAAGTGAGTAGTCTTTGTCGATAGATCTCTATTTTAGTATTTTGTCGAAAGGGTTTTTTTTACGAATTTATATATTACGAATTCATTTGACGATTTTTGATTTATATCACGAATTTATTTGTTTTATTATTGTTATTAGTTATTCATTGAAAAATGAGTCTCAGTCGTGCTGTTACGCTTTAAGATTTTATACTATAGCANCATTACCCTAATCCAAAACCTTGGAAAACAACCTTCTACCTAACAACCTTAAAACGAGGTTGTCTTAGGGTTTTCAAGTGAAAATAAAAACCTTGAATAACGCTAGTTCTATGATGAAAATCATCCTAAATCTACATAATTATAAGGTTTCCGTTTGCAGCGTTTCGTATGCTCAGCTAAAATCTACCTTGTCATGAGATTTTCATTAACAATGCAATTTAATACTAACTATTGCTAGTGTACGTCAGCTAAAACGTCATTCTGAACGTGATGTCATCTCTCCCCCGATTGTATGACGGCGCATTATTCGTTTTATATTTTACTTCTTATAGCTTCTCAGTCCGAAGAAAATTCTCCTTTCCATCAATTTTGCTTGATTATTTTGGGGAAAATAGTCATTTTTTATCAGTCTGACTTACTTTGCTGTAAGAACTTAGAGATTTACAAGTTAAAATATAGTTTAATATGAATTTTTTTTTTTTTTTAATTCAACGATTTGATTAATGAAAACACAAAATAATTAGAACATATGTAATACTTAAAGAGAGTCTGCGTATTCTCTTCTTTCTTATTCGTAAATTTATGAGGTGTGAGAGGTTTTGATGAGTGCAGAAATGTTCAGTTTTTTGTATATCAAAGAAAATTAACATGAAATATCTTCTTTTGTCAAAATAAATAAAATGCAACTGATTATTTATCTCTTACTTAATATGTATGATATGATAAATGTAGGAAACTTAATGATAGCAAAATATTTTTTTTTTGAAAAATCGTTTAATGAATATAGAAATTCCTAACATATTTTTTTTATCACACAACAACAAATAAATATTTTGATTATCATAACATTTAGTATATGACAAGTGCATTAGTAGAAATCAGATATGCCATAATTATATTAGGTAGAGCCTCCTAGTATAAAAATATTATCTGTATAATAACCATTAGTGAATAATACAAAACAGATATACCATAATTAAATCAACTATTTCGTCAATACATAAACAAATGATATTATAGATATAATAACCACCAGTGAATACACAACATATTTAACATGACGGAATTAGCGAAACAATCTTCATTAAAAAAATTACTTCCTCTTCAGATATGCTCCTTTCTCTGAAAAATAAGAGGAAACTTTTGTGTGGATATTTGCGTATATTGAATGAAATTTTATGCATATACACATGAATTGTATGAACATGAATGTACATAGACACAAGCGTATATTGTACGTACTGGAATGCATGCGTACATTATATGTATATAGGTGCATACACACATATAAATAAAAATGCATGCATACACACGTAATGATCCGAAGACATGTCAACACAATTTTAATCCTCTACAGAGGGGATGGATCTCCTGCTTGACGAGATGCGCATGAAGTCGAGCGCTTAATGGTTGAAAAGTTTAATTCCCAGATAGCAATATAAGGTTTTTTCAACACAACAAAAACCTTTTCATGTAAACCTAAAAAGGGTTTTTTACACGGTTTACGTGTAAACCTTCTAACCTTAAAACGAGGTCTGCCACAATCTGCTCTATTCTACGCACATTGCCCTAATCCAAAACCTTGGAAAACAACCTTCAACATAACAACCTTAAAACGAGGTTGTCTTAGGGTTTTCAAGCGGAAAAAAAAATCTTGAATAAAGCTAGTTCTAAGATGAAAATCATCTTAAATCTACATAATTATAAGGTTTTCGTTTGCAGCGTTTCGTTTGCTCATCTAAAATCTACCTTGTCATGAGATTTTCATTGACAATGCAATTTAATACTATCTAAAACGTCATTCTGAACGTGATGTCATCTCTCCCACGATTGTATGACGGCGTGTATCATTATTCGTTTTATATTTTACTTCTTATAGCTTCCCAGTCCGAGGAAAATTCTCCTTTCCATCAATTTTGCTTGATTACTTTGGGGGTAATAGTCATTTTTTATCAGTCTGACTTACTTTGCTGTAAGAACTTAGTGATTTACAAGTTAAAATGTCGTTTAATATGATTTTTTTTTATTTAACGATCTGATTAATGAAAACACAAAATAAATAGAACATATGTAATACTCAAAGAGGGTTTGCGTATTTTCTTCTTTCTTATTCAGAAATTTATGCGGTGTGAGAAATTTTGATGAGTGCAAAAGTGTTCAGATTTTGTCTATCAAAGAAAATTAACATGAAATATCTTCTTTTGTCAAAATAAATAAAATGCAACTGATTAATTATCTCTTACCTAATATGCATGATATGATAAATGTAGGAAATTTAATGATAACAAAATATTTTTTTTTAAAAAAATCGTTTAATGAATGTAGAAATTCCAAACATATTTTTTAATGCACAACAACAAATAAATATTATGATTATCATAACAATTAGTATATGACAAGTGCATTTGTACAAATCAGATATGCCATAATTATATTAGGTATTTTGTTAATATATAAAAATATTATCTGTATAATAACCATTAGTAAATAACACAAAACAGATATACCATAATTAAATCAACTATTTCGTCAATACATAAAAGGTATAATAACCACCAGTGAATACGTAACATATTTAACATGAAGGAATTAGCAAAACAATCTTCATTCAAATAAATTACTTCCTCGTCAGATATGCTCCTTTCTCTGAAAAATAAGAGGAAATTTTTGTGTGCGTACTTGCGTATATTGACTGAAATTTTATGCATATACACATGAATTGTATGTACGTACATATTGTGCGAACAGGAATACATTCGTACATTATATGTATACAGGTTCAAGCACACGTATAAATAAAAATACATGCATGCGCACGCAGTATATAATTATATATCTGTGGTTACTTTAAATATCGTTGTATGAATAACATTGTTATTAGACAGTACATGCATATAGTACATGCACACGTGAGTACGTTGTATGCCATTGGACGTAGAATGAATAAATTACTTGTTGAAAACAAAAAGCAGACTACTCTGAAAGATCGGTTGTTTTTGTTGGTCTATGTCGCACTAACGATGATCAATGGGCTATTGGTGTAGAGTTGGGAAACACTCCTGAGGATGATCCGAAGACATGTAAACACAATTTTGTTCCTCTGCAGAGGGGATGGATCTCCTGTTTGAATACCTGAGTGTGAAGTAGAGCTCTTAATGGTTGAAAAGCTTAATTAGGATAGATAACGAACACCTTTGGTTTCTTTGTAGGTTGATCAAAGTGATCACCCATCCACACACTGACCGTAGCCAGTGATCCTTCACTTCGGTGTTCTACTGGGAACCGTGTCTTAAAGGTCACTCTACTGCAAGATGATCTAATGATCGGATATTTACGTTCTTGAACTCATTCTTAAAGGCTAAAAGGATCTCAATTATGTTAATTAATTAATACAAACCATATTTTAAGTTATGAAATCAGACAAAAATAAAACGTACTTTCTCTGAAAAACATACCTTTTCTCGACGGATGCACATTTCTGACCCACGAAATATAGGGCGTAGCCGCACTCTGGGAAATATGGTCCCAATAATAGGTTGGTCAAAAGAGCCGTCCAACGGGTATTCGCAATCCGAAATAAATCGTCCCAATAGTGAGGTCAGAGTCCAAAGCTTAGACTCCTTAATATTAATTTTACTTTTTGCGTATTTCACCATGTCTTGAGAGCTTTTAAAACGAATTAAAATAATTTTGCATACAAATATAAATTTCGTTTATCCAAAGATAATTCTTTGTAAAATATAACTTTCAGTAAATATTTACTTTTTTTAAATTTTATTTTGTAATAGACGAAAATTTTTTGATTATTAAAGTATACAATTTTTTATAACATTTTAAAGAAGGAAATTTTAAATGGCAAAATACAACATTTGAGTAAAATGGATCGAATAGTACCTGAAAAATTGAATTTTGAAAAAGTCGAATTTTTACGAGCTATTTGATTGATTTCGTTCAAATTTTGCGCTTTGCCATTTAAAACTGTTTAACTTAAATTCAAAATTTTTTAGACTATCATTGAATAAAATAATAAAAAGAATTATTTTGACTAAAATATATATTTTGCATGGAATTAGCTTTGGACAAACGAATTTTTTAATTGAGAAATTAATTGTGAATTGAAAATTTTTCAATTCACTTGAGATGGTCTGAAGATGTGGTCTCATACGTAAAAAATATTAACATTAAGGGGCACAAACTTTGAACCGCTCTTCTGACTATAACTATTAGGACTATTTTTTTTTTTCAGATTGCGGCCACCCCTATAATTTGAGAGTCAAAAACCCAAGAAACACCATAAAAAAGGAATGTTTATTCAGAGAAAGTATGTTTTGTGTCTGATTTCGTAACTTAAAATATCGTGGGCACTAATTAATTAGCATATATGTCATCCTCTCGAATGTTTAAGATTGAGTCCTTGAATGTGAAGATACGATCATTAGAGGAAAAGTTATTTAGAATGGTCCATTTATTTTTTGTGTATCGTACATACGTATATATACTTCAAGTAGTACATATAAGTATGCATAATCATATGTACGTTAATTCACATATAGGTAGATACACACATACTTTATATGAATATATAATGTATGTGTGTATCTATGCAAACGTGGGTATATTTGTACGCCCGTACGTTTGTACGTATATACACAATATATATATATACACGATACACAATATACAATATACACGATATATATCTTCAATATATGTACGCATGTATTCATACGCTATGTAATAACGATGTATGCACTTATGTATAAACAGGTCGCAAAAAAGGGAAAACCCTGAAAATATTTTTTCTATTGATCAGATTTGAATGTACACACTACTACTCGATCTTATTGGTTTGAATGCATATATGGTAGTACTTTTACTTTCGTTACTTGTACCGCCGGTACAAGTAAAAAGTACGTACTTTTACTTGTACTTCGTTACTTTTTAAATTTAGTACTTTTACTTGTACTTTCGTTACTTTTTTAGGGAAAAAGTACAAGTATTTGTAACGGAAATGTCGAATGAAATCGTTACTTTTTTCTANAACTTTATGAGGGATTCAGTTCCTAGACCCTTAAAACAGGAGAAGCACCTGCCATCTGCAAAATATGGTATCAACAGTTTATGAAGGAGAGCGGTTGAAAGTTTGAATCACTTAATGTTAAAATTCCTTTTTGCAAATTTCGTATTGTATAACTTTTAAAGCAAATCAAAAATTTAAAATTTGAATGAAATCAATCGAAGTGTTCTTCAGAAATCGAATTTTCTATAAACAGCTTTTTTTTAGAATTTGACTACCTAGAAACTATTAGTCCGATTTCATTCAAATTTCTCATTTTGCCTTTAAAATTACTTTCTTAAAAATTATGGAAAAAAATTTCTATATTTTGCAATGCAAAGTGTTTTCGACAATTAGTAAATAAAATAAAAAATAATATTTATTTAAAGTTATTTTTTGCATAGAATTATCTTTGGATAAACAAATCTTATGATAGTGTGCGAAAATTTCATGAATCGCTTAAAAAAGTTCTTCAAATATAGCGAAATACTCAAAAAGCTTTGTTAACATTAAGAGATCCAAACATTCAATCGTTCTCCTGCCTAAGCAACTTTAACAATATTTTCAGGCTAGAAAACTTTTAAAATATTGACTACCTTCCATATTTTGAGGATCAAAAATTCAAATCCATCGGAGAAAAAAAAATCTTTTTTTTTTTCTTTTCTGGTTTTGTAACTTAAAATATCGTTTGTATAAATTAATTATCATGTACAAGATTATGTTCTCGAACAAAAAAAATTGAGACTCAAGACGTAAACCATTTACATATTAGATTGAAAGTTATTTAAGTATTAAGTTATTATTGACGAGTAATTTTTTTCGCACTATACATAAATATGAAGTTGAATCAATAGATAAACTACATTCAAGTTCCGAAAATTTTGTGGTAGAAGCAATCTATCAATTAGTACCCAAGAGCCGCTACAATCCATCACGTTATCTTCCATGTTGAACCCGAACTATCGCCTAAAACAAACTGAAGTAGGGTGTCTTAGTACTGGTCACAAAAAATTTTATGGCCATTATTCGAAACTTGACAGTATTCGACGATTTTTGATCAATTATAGAGATCAAATTTCTCAATTGAATTCCAATTTCAAAATGAATCACAATTATTCCTATAAGCAATCAATTCTACTTATGGTGATTAGAAAACGAATAAAACATATATTATCCTGTCTTGAAATTAAAAGTGCTTAAGCTAATCGGAAAGTTACCAAAATTACAAGTACAATCTTCTAGCCATGGTTACACTCGAAAGTGGGTTAAGAAAATATTATAAATGCTACGTTTGGCAAAAATCAGAATCAAATTTTAGTAATACACAGTTTTTTTTTTAAAATCCTGATAAGTAGTCTGGAGCCTCATAAAACTTTTTAATATGGATAAATCTTCAATTTCTGAAATATTATTTTTATTTGTTGAGCTATATTTTGTTATTAATGTAAATCTAACTAACGTTAGTGCTAATTTTCATTTTTTATAATAACTATAAATGTATTGTAAATGCTATTTACTTGAATCCATCGGCAACTCATACATCCAAAAAAAAAAAAGGTAAAATAGTAATAATAGTAATAAATTAAAGTATTGATAGTTAAATTCAAATTATAGTTTCAGTGTTTACTTGAAACTTACTGAAATTAAGAAGGGAGCATAATAACCATTTAATGTCCTTTGGGTAAGGCCGTTCCAAGCATAAATATAAGTTTTAAATTAAGTTAATATTAATTGATAATCTTAAAAAAACAAATAACAATGCGCAAATTAAATACTTAATAAGGCAAATGAAATGAAATTAAACCGTGTACCTACTTTTTATATCAACGAAAGGGACGAATACCTTAAACTTGGAACAATAAAACAGAATATCATTAAGAAACTTCAATTTTAAACTTTTATCAAGCAAACTCCAAAAGTGTAAATGATCAGCAGCCGTAATATTAGTGCAAAGTTGCGCATGACGTAAGCAGCAGTTTTTAAGACAGTATTTTGAGAGGGAGGAGAATCAGGGGTTTACAATAATTTTCAAAAGTTAAATTTAGCGAAATTATTTATATATTTTCTTTTATTTTTATTATTATTTTTAATTGAATAAGAATATTGAAGTTTACAACCGAAACTTTGAGGCAATGCTTAATGTTCATTAAGCATTGCCTCAAAGTTTCGGTACAATAAGGCTAACAGAAGTTTTTCTAGTTTTTAAAAGAACTTCGTTTAAAATTTTATTTATCGCTTTTCCATTTTAATTTTATGTATTTTAGACGTATATTTGTATATTAAACAGACTTATATTGAACAGACGTATATTAAACACGTCTATTAAACAGACTTTTAGCCCCCCCCCTTCAGAAAAACTTGTTTTTCTTTTTATTAGTTCCTTTTGCATTTTTTTTTATTTTAAATTTTTATTTTCAACAGTGTTTTGCCGATAATGTATAGAAAAAATTCTTGACACGAAAAAAACTGCTGGAAAATTTCAGGAATGGTTGAACATTTACATACCTGCTAACTTATGAACTTTTTCGAGAAAATCTTTCACAGCAGTGACAAAATTTAAATTGAGAGGTATAAAATTTTTACATCCTTTTAAAATATGTAATTTCACATGAGAAAATGCAAAATTTGAGCATAATCGGTTGAATAGTTTCTGAGAAATCGAATTTTAAATATACACAGGAACAATTCGATAGATTTAGCTCGATTTTGTATTTTGCCATGTAAAATTACGTACATAAAAATCGTATAAAAAGTTGTATGCCTTATAATTCAAAAATTTTCCAGCTATTACTTAATAGCGTAATAAAAAATAATAAATATTTACTAAAGTTTATTTTCTGCATGCCATTATCTTTGGATAAACGAATTTTAAAATTATGTTCAAAATTTTTTTAACTCGCTTAAAAAGGTCTCTATATATGGTGAAGTAAGCAAAATGTAAAATTAAGATAGAGGATTCCAAACTTTGGATCCCCCTCATGATCAAACTATAGGGACAATATTCCCCAGATTGTGGCTACCCCCTATATTT
>NC_092213.1:7810260-7815223 GCF_043381705.1 Parasteatoda tepidariorum
GTACAAATCAGATATGCCATAATTATATTAGGTATTTTGTTATATAAAAATATTATTTGTATAATAACCATTAGTGAATAATACAAAACTGATACACCATAATCAACTATTTCGTCAATACATAAACAAATGATATTATAGGTATAATAACCACCAGTGAATATACAACATATTTAACATGAAGGAATTAGCGAAACAATCCTCATTAAAATAAATTACTTCCTCGTCAGATATTCTCCTTTCTCTGAAAAATAAGAGGAAATTTTTGTGAGCGTACTTGCGTATATTGAATGAAATTTTATGCATATACACATGAATTGTATGTACGTACATGGACACAAACGTATATTGTACCTACAGGAACGCATGCATACATTATATGTATACAGGTGCATATACACGTATAAATAAAAATGCATGCATACACACGTATAAGTAAAAATACATGCATACACACGCAGTATATAATTATATATACGTGGTACCTTTAAATATCTTTGTATGAACAGCATTGTTATTAAATAGTACATGCACACGTGAGTACATTGTATGTCATATGAACTTAGAATGAATAAATTATCTGTTGAAAACAAAAGCAGACCACTCTGAAAATTTTTTGATCTAATGTTTTGTCGGTTGTTTTTGTTGGTGTATGTCGCACTAACTATGGGCTACTGGTGTAGAGTTGGGAAACATTCCTGAGGATGATCCGAAGACATGTCAACACAATTTTGATCCTCTGCAGAGGGGATGGATCTCCTGCTTGA
Source organism: Parasteatoda tepidariorum (assembly GCF_043381705.1). Lineage (NCBI taxonomy): Eukaryota > Metazoa > Arthropoda > Arachnida > Araneae > Theridiidae > Parasteatoda > Parasteatoda tepidariorum. The sequence goes on from NC_092213.1 coordinate 7,811,028, forward strand.
CGATCTGCGCGTGAAGTCGAGCGCTTAATGGTTGAAAAGTTTAATTAGGATAGATACCGCACACCTTTGGTTCCTTTATTAGTTGATCAAAGTGATCAGACATCCACACACTGACCGTAGCCAGTGATCCTTGACTTCGGTGTTCTACTGGGAACCGTGTCTTAAAGTTCTCTCTACTGCGAGATGATCTACTGATCGAATATTTACCTTCTTGAACTCAATCTTAAAGGTTCAAAGTATCTCAAATATGTTAATTAATTAATACAAACCATATTTTAAGTTAAGAAATTAGACAAAAATAAAACGTACTTTCTTTGAAAAACATACCTTTCCTCGACGAATGCACATTTCTAACCCACAAAATATAGAGGGTAGCCACACTTCGGGAAATATAGTCTCAATAATAGGTTGGTCTAAAGAGCCGTCTAACGGGTCTTCGCAATCCGAAATAAATCGTCCCAATAGTGAGATCTGAGTCCAAAGCTTAGACTCTTTAATGTTAATTTTACTTTTGCCTATTTCACCGTGTCTTGAGAACTTTTAAAACGAATTAAAATTATTTTGCATACATATATAAATTTCGTTTATCTAAAGATAATTCTTTGCAAAATATAACTTTTAGTAAATATTTACTATTTTTAAATTTTATTTTATAATAGCCGAAAAACTTTTGATTATTAAAGCATAAAATTTTTTATAACATTTTAAAGAAGGAAATTTTAAGTGGCAAAATGCAACATTTGAGTAAAATGGATCGAATAGTACCTGAAAAATTGAATTTTGAAAAAGTCGAATTTTTAAGAGCTATTTGATTGATTTCGTTCAAATTTTGCGCTTTGCCATTTAAAACTGTTTAACTTAAATTCAAAATTTTTTAGACTATCATTGAATAAAAAGTCAAAAATCTAAGAAACACCATAAAAAAGGAATGTTTGTTCAGAGAAAGTATGTTTTTGTGTCTGATTTCGTAACTTAAAATATCGTGGGCACTAATTAATTAGCATATGTGTCATCCTCTCGAATGTTTAAGATTGAGTCCTTGAATGTGAAGATACGATCATTAGAGGAAAAGTTATTTAGAATGGTCCTTTTTTTTGCGTATCGTACATACGTATATATACTTTAAGTAGTACATATAAGTATGCATAATCTTATGTACGTTAATTCACATATAGGTAGATACACACATACTTTATATGAATATATAATGTATGTGTGTATCTATGTAAATGTGGGTATATTTGTACGCCCGTACGTTTGTACGTATATATACAATTTATATATCTTCAATATATGTACGCATGTATTCATGCGCTATGTAATAACGATGTATGCACTTATATATAAACAGGTCGCAAAAAAGGGAAAATCCTGAAAATATTTTTTCTATTGATCAGATTTTAATGTGCACACTACTACTCGATCTTATTGGTTTGAATGTCTAACTTTATGAGGGATTCAGTTCCTAGACCCTTAAAACAGGAGGAGCACCTGCCATCTGCAAAATATGGTATCACCAGTTTTGCAAATTTCACCTTGTATAACTTTTAAAGCAAATCAAAAATTTTAAATTTGAATGAAATCAATCGTGGTGTTCTTCAGAAATCGAATTTTACATTAATAACTTTTTTTAGAATTGGACTACCTAGTAGAAACTATTAGTCCGATTTCATTCAAATTTCTCATTTTGCCTTTCAAATTACTTTCTTAAAAATTATGAAAAAAAATTTCTATATTTTGCAATGCAAAGTGTTTTCGACAATTTGTAAATAAAATAAAAAATAATATTTATTTAAAGTTATTTTTGCATAGAATTATCTTTGGATGAACGAATCTTATAATAGTGTGCAAAAATTTCAAGATTCGCTTAAAAAAGTTTTTCAAATATAGCGAAATACACAAAAAGCTTTGTTAAAATTAAGAGATCCAAACATTCAATCGCTCTCCTGCCTAAACAACTTTGGCAATATTTTAAGGCTGGAAAACTTTTAAAATATTGCCTACCTTCCATATTTTTGAGGATCAAAAATTCAAATACATCGGAGAAAAAAAATTGTTTTTTTTTTTTCTGGTTTTGTAACATAAAATATCGTTTGTATAAATTAATTAAAAACTAAAACTAACTCAGTGGCGCGACAGCCCATTAAGAGGGCCAAGGCCGACAGTGCCCATCTCAGTTTTCTTGACCTTGGGCTCTGGGGTGCAGGAGCATATGTTCCGNTAAATATGAAGTCGAATCAATAGATAAACTACATTCAAGTTCCGAAAATTTTGTGGTAGAAGCAATCCCTCAATTAGCACCCAAGAGCCGCTACAATCAATCACGTTATCTTCCATGTTGAACCCGAACTATCGCCTAAAACAAACTGAACCAGGGTGTCTTAGTACTGGCCACAAAAATGTTCATGGCCATTATTCGAAACTTGACACTATTCGACGATTTTTGATCAATTATAGAGATCAAATTTCTCAAAAGAATTTCAATTTCAAAATGAATCAAAATTATTCATATAAGCAATCAATTCTACTGATGGTGATTAGAAAACGAATAAAACATGTAGGCGCACAATGCTGATTTTATTTTCACCATCACTCCTCGTTAGTCATAAATCTTGGAGTCTTAACATCGATGGCCCTCTAGTTCACAATAGACTATTGGGCGAATTTTTTCTGTATATCAATATTTTAAATAAAATTCTCTTCACGCGGATATTTTATTGATATACCATAATTAGGTTTGTAATAATGTAAAATGAACGAGAGAAGGCCACACATTTTAAAGGAACCGCAACACATAGGACCCCTAAAGCCAAATTCGAAAAAAAACAAATTGTAAAAAAATATTGAAGAGTCAATTTTAAACTCCAGATTCAAATTTTTTAAAATTTTATTTATTTTTTAATGAGATTGTTGGAATGAAAAGTTTCTAAAAAAGAACTATTACTTATACTTGTGTCGAGAAACCTTTAAAAGAAAGTTTCCGTATTGTACTTTCGCAGATCTTAAAAAACAACAATCCAAAATCATGGTCTTATGCTCGCTTTCCCTTAAATGAGGTCCTTTGCAAAATATTTTCTTATTATTTATTAATATTTTTGCTGAAAAGGCTAATATTTGCTTTATTTCGTTTCCTTTGAAAAAGGTTTTCGTTTAATATTTCTGCTAACCTAATCATGACAGAAAACAAAAATGCAAAAAATAAGGTTTACAATTTGCTTGTTTTTTTTAACCTAAATAACAATATTTTTTAAAAAAGGTTTAAAAATCATTTACTTTTCCTTTAAGGAGGAAAGGTTGGAAATTGCAATATTTTTACGCCATTGAAAAAAGGTTTTTACCGCAAACCNTTTTTTAACCTAAATAACAATATTTTTTAAAAAAAGATTTAAAAATCATTTACTTTTCCTTTAAGGAGGAAAAGTTGGAAATTGCAATATTTTTACGCCATTGAAAAAAGGTTTTTACTGCAAACCTTTTCGTGACAATGAAAATAAAGTTAAAACACAAGGTTTTCGTAAGGTTACATGCCTTCTGGGTCTAGTTCCGGTTAAAAAGTTTGCAGTTGCTTACTACATATTATTCTGCGAGGCGATATTTTCAAAAAGATAATTTTTTTTTCAATTAAAGAAATAAATTAGATAATTTCTGAGCTCAAATCTGCCGTATTCCATAAGATATTAATGTTATTAAGTAGTTCTGGTTAGTTTGAAATGAAAACTTGCGTTAGTTATTTATAGATATATTGTTAGAAAAGGTGACATGGTTGCTAGATTTTGAAGAACTCGCTTTTTGGCAGTTCTGATTTGGTCTCTTTCCATTTGTTTATTATTGTTTGTTCTTGTTGCAAGCTGTGCATCATCTTACGTTAGTGTTAGCACCTTTAGCATTGTAAACACAAGTAATAAGTAATCAAATACCACGTTTGCAAGAATTTCAAAACACAATAACGCCATATGGCTTTAAAATACAACGGAAACAGTAACCCGGAAGTATAGGCGGTATGGAGCTTGCAACGTTTCCTAGAGCAGAAAGCATCATCCATACTAATTTTTGTTGACGTCAATGAAAAGTAGCGCAAAACGGGTCAGATGCACTGCTTGATTTAGTCGCTCGTAAGATTGAGGATATTTGGTAAGGTAACTGGGATTGAGGTAACTGGGCCATTATCTGTATTTGGCTGCGCGGGATTTCATATT
>NC_092213.1:7815723-7831849 GCF_043381705.1 Parasteatoda tepidariorum
ATGTGTTTAATTTCGTGGGATTCCGCAAACCAAAGCTAATAATCCGACAAAATTTTCGCCTCAATCCAAAATTTAAAGTGTAAATTAAGTTCATAATTAATTTGAAACCTCGGAATCCGCATACATTGCGATACAAATTCACGCACTTTTAAATATCAATGTTCCTATTTATAGGATTTTATAGGATTTAAGAGTTACTCATTGTTAGTCTAATCACGTGATTTAAAAATCCAGTGTAGCATTTTGTATTTGCGCTTTTTTTCAAATCAATAACGCGATTCATATTTACGTGAATTTAAAATCCTTTATCACTTTATATTCACCAGATCTACTAAAATCCTGCAACACAATTTAAGACATTTACACAATACAAAAATCCAATATTGCAAAATTTATTTTCGAGTTCTTAAATCAAAGATTGTGAATAATAATCACATGATTTTAAAACCCAATATCCCCATTCTGTAAGAACAAAGTTTATGTAAAATTAATATAAAATAATAATTAAATAAATTATTTTATGATTCTCATTTGCTTAAATTTCTCCTAAGTGTCTTTTTTTGTGAGTCTCTGTTGCCTCGACCCTCTTCAACATGGACCTCAACTGCTTTGACTTGTACTTTTCTGCACTTGTCAAAAGACGACAACAACACTTAAATTTTTATTTAGCCTGTAATTTTTTTTTCAGCTTAAAATGTAAGATAAAGGTCATTTTTAATTAAAATTAATTTTAGTATTTTTTTGAAAGGTACGTTTGATACATTTTTAATAAAAATTTGAAAAGTTCAGATTAAATATCAGAAATACAAACCCAGAAATGTAATGTAAACCTTACGACAACCTTGTGTCGGAATTTTCTTTTTATTGTCGCGAAAATGTTTGTGCAAAAAACCTTTTTTCAATAAAGCAAAAATATTGCAGTTTTAAACCTTTAATCCTGAAAGGATTAAAAATTATTTTTTAAAGCTTTTTTTAAAAATTTCCCCTTAGGATTTTAGCTGAGCATACAAGTCTTTACAAAAGGAAAGATTATAATTATCTAGATTTAAAATTATTTTCACATTGAGACTAGCCTTATTGAAGGATTTTTTTTTCACACTTGATAACCCTTAGTCAACCTCGACTTATGGTTTTTATATAGAAGGTTTTTATTTCAATGTTTTGGATTAGGGTAATGTGCGTAGAATAGAGCAGATTGTCACGAATCTCGTTTTAAGGTTAGAAGGTTTACATGTAAACCGCGTAGCAAACCTTTTTAGGCTTACATTAAGAAGTTTTTGCTGAGTGAAAATAAACCTCATTTTGCTATCTGGGAAATATTGCCACATCAACTTTTATTTACTAATTGCTAGTTAACAAAGTGGAATTTCCTTTGTTTATCTTCCTTTTTTCGCTTTCTGTATTATTTTTTTCCTGTAAAAATTGACACATTAATATAAAGGATGTGTAATCTGATTTTTTTTTCCTTCTTAGAAACATCTTGTTACTTCTGCTTTTTTTTTATGGCTTAAGTTGGAACTGATTGAAGCGTTTAGCATTGATTGAAACTGATAATACAGCATTGAATACGATATGAAACGACATTTAGCATTCAATGGTGATTTTCTTCTGGGTGTACTTCGGAACTCCCAAGTTTTTTGTATTATTTCTCCAGGTCTAGAAACTGGGAGCAGGACATGTGATTTTTTTCACGGTATTCCGTCTATCTGAAGACTATTGATTCACAGACTTTTGCTAATCAAAATTTATAATAGGATTAAATTTTCCCCACAATCTAAAATTTAAAGTGAGAATTAAGTTCTACAATTTAGATTTTGTAACCTTCCCTAAATCGCGTTAACCAGAGGTTTTCATAAATGTGACTCTTCTGCAATTGAGATTTTTTTTTTGGTTTGTCAGTCGTTTTTAACAGGGTTGGCAAGGTTTAGGACAGAATGGATTAATCCACGGTTTAAACCGTCCTGTCTTAAACTGTCCAGAACCCTTTTACTCAAATTTTTCCCTCACCTATGAGTATAGTTATAGAGAAAATTCGAAAACTTTCATATTGGCCAGTGGTTAGTTGTAGCATTTTAAATTGTGGTAACTTTTTAAAACCTGTGGTTACTTTTTCAAAAATTGAAAATTTTAAATCTTAATGTGAAGCTTTCTTTTTAAGCATTTCCCTAATTAATGATAAACCATAAAGCTTATTCCTAAAAATTAAACCTATTAAGAAACAAGCTATAAATTAAATAATTTTCAGAATAGTGCAATATATTCATATTAATTCCATCTATATTTAAAAGCAATAATAATAAAATGCAAATGGGAAGCATTTTTGACGCACAAAGGGGCGACTTGAAGCCAATACTTTAATCGCAGAGCTAGGCGTGAGTAACTTTTCTTACTTAATGTTACTATCTTAAAAAATAGTAACTTTTATTTACTATTTTTAAGGCTTAATCACTTATCTCACTTTTTTTAAAGTTTTTATTTGTCTATCCCCCCCCCCCATTTCATTCAAAAGAACGATTCCATATTTCTCTAAACCCATGATATAACAATATGATCTATTATGGCTTAGAAGAGGATTGAATGTGTGAAGAAAAATAGACAATTTCCACTTATAAATGAATTCCTCTTGAAATGCAAGAGAGCCATTCTACCTTAAACTGTAGTTAATAGAGCATAAGTTTGTATCATAGAGATTAAGCACTCTTAAAAGTTCTCATTTTTGTACGTTAAAAGTTCTTCTTCAAAAAAAAGCAACGTAAATAAAATGTTTAGTTTTATATTATTATTTTTTCCCTTTTCAAAAATTTGATTCTTTTTTAGTAATATGTTATTATGTCATGCGAATTTGGATAATCTCTTTTTGACGCATAATTTCACACTGTCGAATTTTTTAAATTATATTTGATGTCAGCTGTTATTAAGAATTTTTTCAATCCTTTTTATGTGGGTTTTCAAATTGTGCTGTATTTTATACAATGTTATGACTCACGGATTTTAAATTGGAGAATTTCAAATTGATTCACCCTAAATTTACTTAGTTTTATAATCGTTTTATCTGTCAAATGATTGTCAAATTTCAGCACATTTTTTTCCAACATGGTTTTTTAAATATACTTATTTTAATTAATCCGATGTTTATGTTACACGTATTTCAGTGACAATTGTTAGTTAATACTTTATTCAAAAATCAATCTTGGACTCATTTGATTTCATTGTGATTTCTTATAGTTTTATTTCCAGTGTTTTCCTTAGGCCGTGAGTTTTTATAATTTTTTCAGACCTTTCCTTTGGTTTTTTAATACTATGTTATTGCTACTTGCCTTTTCACTTTAAAGTAAATGTTTTTTACACACTCGATTCAGTGCGATAATGTTGCAAATTAATGTTGTTTCCCCAACAGTTTTTGCCTTCATTTAATTTCATATTTATACAATGTTATATACTCGTATTTGATTAATGCGATGTTGTAACGTTTCTCGAATTTCAGGTTGCAGTAACTACAGTTTGTTAGTATTCAAAGATCACTTTTAACACGCTTCGTTCTATCGTGATTCCACTTTTTTTTCCCTGAGAGTTTTTTCAATCATTTTTATTTTTTATACAATGTTATTTCATGATGCATATTTCAAACTTAAACCCCTTTAGGACAATGATCACATGTGTCTCACATATTTGTGCCATTTCTATTGTAAAAGTAAAATTTTTTTCTTTAAAAACACGTTTTTTGACTCCTGAAGAGATGCACATCTGAATGAATATGTATTGACTTTATATGATAGCAACAATGTTTTCCTTGTATACTTTCACTTCTTCTTTAATATTTTAAGCCATAGTAACTAAAGTTAAACATGAACATTTTTTTAGATGGGAAAAATTCAAAAATATTTATTATGTAATTTTTGTAAAAAAAAATTTCAATAGCAGTAAATTAAAGCAATGAACAGCTACAACAATAAATATTTCTAAACCATATTTTTTCTTTAAGCAGTATATTTTTAAGGTTATAAGAATGTTGCCTGTAATCGCCTTATAGCCAGTGTTGAATGTTAATTTTACCCTGTACAAAAGTTTATTGTACCTGTTGGCGTGATTAAGTACTTATTTTAATGGTTGCAAAGAATTTGATGAAATTTTAATATGCAATAAATTTTATGAACATTTAAGACTTTTTCTCAATGTTGCTGTTTATAGTGGGATGCATTGTTCTGAATTTCATTGTGCTTGAAAATAACCAAAGATATTAGCCAAGAATAAGTGATCTTAAAATTTGTTTCTACTGCCCACCGCAGAGAAAGTAAGGCATTTTCATTACCTTATAGCACTGTAATAATACTGTATGCTTTTTTTTATTACTATGATTTTCTTTATTGCTATGTATTTATTACTATGAATTACTCTGATATTCATTCCATTGTAAAACTTAGATGTATTTATAACTATTTTAGTAATACTACTTTTGCATTAGTCTTTAAATATAATATCCAGTAATGGTTATTAGTATCCAACAGTAACTCTATAACTCATTATGCTGAGACATTTGAGTAAAAATTTTAATGTAGTTTTTGATACAAAGTTGCAGGAACAATGGACACTAAACAATGATGACACAGTAGCCTACATTCAACTTCGCTTTCTGGTGACTTAAGTCTTCAGTTCGCAAACAAAACTAATGCAAAAATTCTATGGGAAAAAAGTTCAAATCATATTCTGGTAAAACCGAAGATCGCAAAATCGATGCAAATAGCGAAGTAAAAAATCTTGAAATTAAAGAAAATGAAAATGTTTCAGACTATATTGCAAGATCACGAGGACTTCAAACGAAATGTTCGTCATTGGGACTGGAAATTTCAGAAAGGAAACATGTTTATTACACAGTTAGAGGTTTACGAGGAACGTTTTCAAAAATAAGAGAGATCCTGAAAACTGAAAACCCAACGTGAAAAACAAATAGATGAAATTTTAGAATTACTGAGAGAAGAAGGAAGCTGCTTATCAAAATTAAAAAGTGATATTCCTAGAAGAACTGAAGCACTCGGAGTAAAACATAAATATGAAAATCGAAGCACGAAGAAATGTTTCATCTGCCATAAAATGAATCACCTAGCTAGAGACTGCTATTTCCGAAGCAAGAACGAGGGAAATCAAAACCCAGCATCTAAAAAAAAAAGAACTTTTTCGAACTATAAATCGGGCATGAGCAAAACCAAAAACAATAACACTCATTGTGCAAGTCAAGATAAACATTTTAGTGAAAATTTCGCTCTTACGCCCGAACAAGAACATTGCGTAAATTCTAGTGCTACCGGTAAAAACAAAACTGTTTTCATTCTAGACTCTGATGCTATTTCACACACGGTAAGAGATTTAAACTTTTTTGAAAGGATAAATCATATTAATGGAATGATACAATTAGCAGGTAACAAGTCAAATTTAATTTTTAAAAGTTGTGGTATTGTAAAAGCTACTACAACAGTCGATAATTGCAGAAAAAATCTAACAATATTTGATGTTATCAGTGGCGTACGCAAGGGAGGGGTTTGAACACCCCCCTTGAGCTCAGACAAAATGGCAAAATTAAACATTTTAGTAGAAATTATGCGGGTATTATTTTTTAAGACTATATATTTTTATTTGCCTTATGCCTATCTTTTTATCTCACGGTATTTCTCAGAATACTGAAAAAAACATTTACTATAATAGGGTTGTACTTTTGAAACCAAATTCACGTGATACTGTTATGGACTGGCTCCTTTCTGTTCTGCCAGTCGCGATACTTTTCGAGACTGCCTGTCATTCGCGAGGTCTTCACGCGATGATTCTGGAATCTTAGACGTTCTGTCGTCTTTGAGACCATTCGAGAATTTTAGAGATGCGGTGAAAAATTATATAAAAGGGGGAACGGAGTACAATGTAAGTTTTTCTGTTGTACAGAAATGTGATACTTCCGTAGAAGAAAACATTTCTAGCATAACAAAATCTGATGAAATTGAAAGTGGCCCTCAAAGTGTTACTTCCCACCCATATGACATTGAAATTTTTTCAGAAGATATTACATGCGAGAAGATATTACATTATGTTCTTAAACGTAAAAAAATCAAATCAAAATTTAACTAAACAGTGTTGTCTAAATAAAAAGTCAAAACTGCCTAAATTAGGGAAATAATAGTGCTTTTTTACATACTCGAATTTCTTTTAGTAGCTTCAGAAAATTATGAGCACCCCCTTGAAAAAATTCTGCGTACGCCACTGGATGTTATATATAAACCAGATTTAAGAAACAATTTAATTTCAGTATCTAAATTAATTGATAAAGGTTATAAAATTGAATCTAATGGTAATGATATTTTGATTTCAAGTAATGACAATCGCATAGTTCTAAAAGCTATAAAAGTAAACAATCGTTTTGAAATTTTAATAGAATCATTTCATAACACCTCACCTAAATCATTTGATTATAATGATGTAAATAATTCTGAGTTAGAATGTCATGAAGTAAGTAATTTGGATACTTATAATATTTGGCATAAAAGACTTTCTCATTTAAATCCACAATACATGGTTAAAATGCAAAATATCCTTGCATAAATTATAAAGATTTTGAAAATTACCATTGTGAATCTTGTGACATAAGTGAAGTAACCCATAAGAGTCATCCAGCAATTATTATTGCACAAAGTAATTCTATATTAGAGTTAATCCATGCGGACCTAGCACGCCCAATAAATTGTGATTCAATAGGGAATTCAAGATATTTTTTAGTTCTAGTGAATGATTTTTCTGGGATGAACTTTTCTTATTTTTTGAAATATAAACAATTACTAATATACCTAAACAATTCCGAAATAAATTTGATTTTCCGGTAAAACGTGGGATTTTCGTCGGTTATTCTAGAGAAAGGCGCGCTTATAAAATATATGATGTCGATAAAAATATTGTAATTGAAGAGAGTGTAATTGAAATTTACCGAATCATTAAGAGGAAGTAAATTTCTGACAAACAAAAATGATTGTAGCATATGGAACATTGAGGATTTGACCCAGTTTAATATATCTCAACTGCAAATCGAAACTGAAACCCAAAACTCCCCTCCATCCGAATCAAGGAGTGAACATTCTGTTTCTCATAAATCGTCTCAAGATAGTACCGATTCGCAAATCGAAAATAGACAAACTACTCCGCTTTAAGACGTTCTGAAAAAATAAAATATTCGCAAACTTAGCTTCGAAAGGATCATCTGTTCCTCTATGACTAGTTGATAAATAGTAATAAATATTCGCAATGGAAAATGAACTTCTTTCGATGGAGAAACATAGGGTTTCCGAATTAATTGAGAGGCCTAAGAAGGAAAAAAATAATAAAAAGTAAATATGTGTATACAATTAAAAATGACGTTACTAACAAAATTTACAAAGTGCGACTGGTTGCAGCTGGTTTCAATCAAATAAAAAATGTTGATTCTAAATCGTATTCACCTGTGGTAAATGTTAAATCATTCTTTAGCAGCAAAATTGGATCTATTAGTTAAATTTTTTGATATTAAAACTGCCTATTCATTGATGAAACTGTATACATTCGAACCCCACTATAGTGAACACTCGGATGTAGTGAACTTTTTTAGTGGTCCCGTCCGTACTCCTATTTGAATAATGTTATTTTTAACACTTATAGTTAACAGCTGAGAACTTGGAAATTCGGTTATAGTGGACTCAAATTTCATTTCTTTAATTATCTTTTTCAATCCTCCATCTTTAAACTTGCAGGTGTTGGGACTGAAAATGAATGCATTCCCATACAATGTGTCATATTTCACTCCTGTATGCTTATCACTTTTAACTATACTGTAATAAATGTTAAACAGAACATTTATCTTATACTCCCCCTTCCTGGCAAACCTCTCTTTGTCCCCTTTCCTAAAGCTTGCTCTACAACTGGTTAACTTAGCCACCTGCTGAATTTTTGGAATTTTCTTATGTATTCAAACCATATTCTTTACAAATCACCCCTTGACAATCAAGAAGGGGAACAATTTAGCTCCTTCAACAACTGCTCTCTTCACATTCTTGCATTATTTATTTGAAACAAGATTTTTATTTCAAAAGCAGGGAAAAGGGCAAATTCTCTAAAGAGAAAAGCGTTTTCGATAGAGGACAAAGTTAAAATTGTAAAGCGTATTGATGATGGAACCAATCAATCGACACTGTGTAAGGAATTTTGCTTGTCAAAATCTACAGTTTCAAACATTTGGAAAAATCGAAGTGCAATTCTTGCGGCATACGACAAAAACATGGTTTCATCGAAAAAACTGCGTGGAGCTGAAAGAGANTTGTTAAAATGGTTCAGCACTCAGCGAGATAGAAATCTTCCTGTGACCGGACCTACGCATCAAATTAAAGCAAATGAGTTTGCTGAAAAAATAGAGGAAAAGGATTTTGTGTGCTCGAATAGATGGCTGGATAGATTAAAAAAAAAAAAAACGGAATAATATTTCTTCAGGAAAGATTATTGGAGAAGAAGCTAGTGTTGATGCAACGGATGTGGAAAACTGAAGTGTGGCCGAATATTATACAGAATTAAGAAGAGAAAGACATTTTTAATCCTGACGAAGCTGAACTATTTTACAAATTGATTTCCAATCAGACGTTAAAATTTAAAGGAGAAAAATGCACTAATGGGAAAGTCTCCAAAGTAAGAATAACAATTCTTGTTTGTGCTTACATGAATGGCTCGGAAAAGCGAAAACTAACTGTCATAGGTAAATCTCAAAAACCAATGTGCTTTAAAAATGTTTTAAAAAAACTGCCCGTAAACTACAAAGCCAATCAAAAAGCGTGGATAACCTCCCATTTTTTTTAAGACGAACTTCGACAGTGGGACAGTGTTTTATTAAAAGTAAATCGTAAAATTGTTCTTGTAGACAATTGCACAGCTCACTCCATTTAAATAGTCTTAAAGTGTATACTGAAAAAAACATTTACTATAATAGGGTTGTACTTTTGAAACCAAATTCATGTGGTAATGTTACGGACTGGTTCCGTTCTGTCCTGCCAGTCGCGATAGTTTTCGAGACTGACTGGCATTCGCGAGGTCTTTACGCGATGATTCTGGAATCCTAGAATAGTGTANTGTGGAAAACTGAAGTGTGGCCGAATATTATACAGAATTAAGAAGAGAAAGACATTTTTAATCCTGACGAAGCTGGACTATTTTACAAATTGATTTCCAATCAGACGTTAAAATTTAAAGGAGAAAAATGCACTAATGGGAAAGTCTCCAAAGTAAGAATAACAGTTCTTGTTGGTGCTAACATAAATGGCTCAGAAAAGCGAAAACTAACTGTCATAGGTAAATCTCAAAAACCAATGTGCTTTAAAAATGTTTAAAAAAAACTGCTCGTAAACTACAAAGCCAATCAAAAAGCGTGGATAACCTCCCATTTTTTTTGAAGACGAACTTTGTCAGTGGGACAGTGTTTTATTAAAAGTAAATCGTAAAATTGTTCTTCTTGTAGACAATTGCACAGCTCACTCCATTTAAAAAGTCTAAAGTGTATTCAGCTCGTATTTCTACCACCAAATACGACTTCTGTGTTGCAACTCATGGACCAGGGTGTAATTCGCAATCTGAAGTTTCACTTTAGGAGGCAATTAGTTATGCATATTTTAGATAACTATGATAAAAACAACATGGACTCAGGATGCAACATCTCTCTTCTGGAAGCAATAGTTTTGCTAGAAAAATCATAGAGGCAAGTAACATCAGCTACAATCCGCAACTGTTTCCGACATGCAGGTCTTTCAAAGGATTTAGAAGAAAAAGATTCCAAAGATGAGGAAGAAAATTTACCTATTTCTCTATGACTAAAAAAACATGGAGTGGACATTTTCCTTAAGGACGTTATTGAGCAATTTGAATGTTGCGATGATGAAGTATGTACTTCTGGTACTCCTACCGATGACATTGTCAGTGAAATAAAACAAACAAACGAAAGTAGAGAAGACTTATTAGAAGAAAATGTTGAAGAAGAAAATTAACTTTCAGCACCATCTATAGCTGAAGTAAAATCAGCCATAAATGTCCTTAATTTGTTTTTTTCTACAGAAAATGTAGATCAAAAAATCTTGCATTCTTTGCACATTGTAGATAAGAAAATTGATGAACTCTATTTAAAATCAAATTGTGTTCAATCAAAAATCACAAATTTTTTTCATAAAAAGTGAAATTAAAACTAATTTTTAAGCGACGTAAGTACTTTTTTCATTAATTTTTTCTTTATTATCTGTTAATAATTTTTTCAATAACTTATGTAAAATGGCAAACACAATTTTCAATCATTCAACTGTCTTATGCAAAAAATGTTTTTCAAAAAATTTGGATATAGTGAACCATCGTTTATAGTGGACACATTACTGAGACCGCTATAGCGGGGTTCGACTGTAACTGTATATAGAAATACCTCCAGGTTTTGTGAGATAAATATGGTAAAATAAAGTGTGCAAGTTAAATAAAAGTATTTATAGCTTACCTCAATTTGGTAGAAATTGGCATATTAAGTTAAAAATGAACTTAAAAAGATTGGTCTCACTCAACTTGCATCTGACAATTGCGTATTTACTAAAATTAATGATAATGATTTTTTCGCAATTTGTGTATACGTAGATGATTTGGCAATATTTTCCAATAATTCGAAATTATACAAGGATATCATTTCAAAACTTACAAATATTTGAATTAAAAGTAACAACTAATGATTCAAAATTTTTAGGCATTGAGATTTCTCTTCAAATTCAACAAAAGAAAACGGAATTGGTTTATCTCAAACTCATTACATTGAAACTTTAATGAAAAAATATGGTTTGCAAAATTGTAAGAAAACTAATATTCCTATAATTAAAGGTGAAGATAGATGTTTTAATCCTACTGATGATTTAGTAGACTGATTATCAGGAAATCGTCGGTCAATTTTTATATTTAGCAAATAGAACCCGACCAGATATTACTTTTGTAACTAGTTATTTATCACAATTTTATAAACACCCCCAAAAAAAGGCATTATGTTTTAGCTAAAAGAGTTTTGAAATATTTGAACGGTTCAAAAGAGTCATGTTTTATAGTAAAGAATTCGGTTTTTTAAATTGTGGTGCTGATGCAAGTTGGGGCAACGCAGATGGAGGAAACTCTTTTTCAGGTTGTGTAATTATGATAGTTAATTCTCTTATAACATGGAAAAGTAGAAAACAAATATGTGTAGGACTTACAACATGTGAAACTGAACGATTTGCTGCGACTGACACAGCTTGAGAACATGCTTGGACATGCTATTGACTAGTTGAACAATGGTAAATCTTCTAATGAAACCAGGCATGTAAATCTTAAATGTCATTTTGTCAGAGATATGATTGAAGATAAAATATTAAAAACTGTTTATAAGAATACTAATAATAATATTTTTCTGATTTTTTTTAACAAAAGCTGTTGCATTTGAGAAGTTAATTTTCTCTTTGGAAAAAATAAGTTTAATTTGGAATTTATATTAAAAGAATTAATATTTTTTATGTGTATATTGTTATTTGAATTAAAAATTAAAATCCTTCTCGCAGGGGGAGATAGTTGTCATTAGCAGGGAAGGATTACTACGAAGTCTTTTTCTTTTTATACCTCAAGATGGCGTTCTTTTTAAATTTGTATGCTTTTGTTTGCTTTTTGTTAATAAACCTTTACTTTCTGTCCGAATCTCGATCCACGGACTGCATTTCTTTTTAAGCCTTTCCCAAAATATGATGAACCTTACAAACTTTATTCTTAGTACTGCATGGTTTTAAGAAACAAGTTGCAAACAATTAATTTTCAGAATAGTTTATCTAAAAGAATAATAATCAATGTATTTTTGACGTCTAAAGTAGGGACTTGCAGCCAATTTTTTAATCTCCTTATAGCCTGTGTTAACTGTTAATTTTGACCTGTAAAAAGTTTATTGCATCTGTTAGCATAATTTAAGTTTTATTCAATTGTTACATAAAAAATTTGATTCAATTTTAGGCCATTTAATTTTTTTTCTCAATGTTGCTCTTTATAGTTGGATGCATTGATGTGAATTTCATGGTGCTTGAAGACAACCAAAGATAATAGCCAAGAATAGGTTATCTTAAAATTTGTTTCTACTGCCAGCCACAGAGAAAGCAAGACATTTTAATTTCCTAATAGGATTTTTATAATACTGTATGAATTTTTTATTACTATGATTTTTTTATTGCTATGTATTTATTACTATGAGTTACTCTGATACTCATTTCATTGTAAAACTTAGATGTATTTATAACAATTTGAGTACTACTTTTGCTTTAGTTTTTTAAAATGTCCAGTAATAGTTATTAATATCCAACAATAGTATCCTGAAATAAACTTGAGTAAAATTTTTAGTGAAGTTTTTCTACAAATATATTTTAACGTGCTTTAAGACAGTTCACTCTTACAAAATCTTATTATTGCAATATATTTAGATCTTTGAAATTATAATTTGTAATATACAGATTAATACCGTTGCATTTTATACAATATGAGTTCTTTAGCAGACAGTAACATGTTTAGGCTTGATGTTAATACTAATAAGAAACTTTATTTTTGTGTTATATGCAATAAGAATTTTTCTCGGAAGAATCGCACTGTGCACATTCGCTCTCATACAGGTGAGAAACCTTATTCTTGTAGTATATGCAATAAGAATTTTTCACAGAAGATTAATCTGACAGTGCACAGTCGCTCTCATACAGGTGAGAAACCTTATTCTTGTAGTATATGCAATAAGAATTTTTTTGATAGGTATCAACTGACTAAACACAATCTTACCCATACTGGTGAGAAACCTTATTCTTGTAGTATATGCAATAAGAGTTTTGCACAGAAGTATAATCTGACTGTGCACAGTCACTCTCATACAGGTGCAAGACCTAAACCTTATTCTTGTAGTATATGCAATAAGAATTTTGTAGATAGGTATCAACTAACTAACCACAATCGTACTCATACTGGTGAGAAACCTTATTCTTGTAATATATGCAATAAGAATTTTTCACAGAAGATTTATCTGACTGTGCACAGTCACTCTCATACTGGTGAGAAACCTTATTCTTGTAGTATATGCAATAAGAATTTTTTAGAAAAGTCTCAACTAACTAACCACAATCGTACTCATACTGGTGAGAAACCTTATTCTTGTAATATATGCAATAAGAATTTTTCACAGAAGATTTATCTGACTGTGCACAGTCACTCTCATACAGGTGCGAAACCTTATTCTTGTAGTACATGCAATAAGAATTTTTCTCATAGGTCTAATCTGACTAAACACATTCGTACTCATACAGGGGAGAAACCTTATTCTTGTAGTATATGCAATAAGAATTTTTCACAGAAGAGTAGTCTGAATGTGCACATTTTCTCTCATGCGAAAGAGAAACCTTATTCTTGTAGTATATGTTTTAAAAGTTTTCCATTAAGGTGTCATCTAATTAAACACAGTCGCTCTCATGCAGGGGAGAAACCTTTTTCTTGTAGTATATGCAATAAGAATTTTTCAGAGAAGAGTACTCTGACTAGACACAGTCGCACTCATACTAAAGAGAAAGCTTATTCTTGTAGTATATGCAATAAGAATTTTTCAGCGAAGAGTACACTAAATGAGCACAGTCTCACTCATACTGGTGAGAAACCTTATTCTTGTACTATATGCAATAAGAGTTTTTCAATTAAGAGTTCACTAACTAGACACTATCGTACTCATACTGGTGAGAAACCTTATTCTTGTACTATATGCAATAAGAGTTTTTCAGCTAAGAGAACACTAACTAAACACAATTGCACTCATACTGTAAACAACCTTGATCTTGTAACTTAGGTAATACATTTTTTCATTGTTTTTTTTTATTTATCTTTTACATAATTGTCTTATCTTTTACATAATTGTAATTCTATTTGCCTTTGAGTAACTTAAATAATTCATTTAGTCAGTGTAATAAAGGTTTTTTTGAAATAAAGTGATCTACCCTTTCATTTATTTTCATTGTGGTTTTCAAATTCATTCTTGTACTGCTATACAATTTAGGTCTTTCCACTACACATTCCTGAGGTTTGTGGTTTCTACATCTCCAATTTTTTTCTACCATCTGTAGATATAAGTTTTTCCAGATAAGAATGGTTATTTTTAAACTTGAATTGTTCACCCCCCCCCCACCTCAGATAGCAACAAGCAATGATAGTAAGGATGACTGTTTCTTCAATGGCAACCTGTTTTGTTCTTGGCTACCAACTGCAGATTTAGGCTCTTCCAGATAATGGTTATTTTTAAACTTGAATTGTTGACACTGCCCCCCCCCCTTCAGATAACAACAAACGATGATAGTAGGGATGATTGTTTCTTCAATTGACAATGACAACCTGTTTGTTCTTGCCTGCCTACTGTATCTCGTGTATTTCAGCGTCCGGGGCTATGTTTACGAACTATCACGCCTACGCCATCGAATTGGGACTTTCCCTCTTTAAAATTTGAGTTTAGATTCCGCACCTGTTAGTGTTGCGTTAAGATGCATTTTCTGTATTCTAAATTTTAAATGTTGTGAATTATTGATAAATAGTGCTCGCGTGTATAAGAATGTTATTTCCTAAACCCCCACACTAGGGGACAGTACATTGGCGACGAGTTGGTGAATTTTATTTTCCATTAATACAAAATTTCATCGCTTGAAAAAGTTTCATTTCAGAACGAAAGTACTGCAAGTAGCTGAAGATAGGTAAACCCAAGTAGCACACAATATCGATTGATCTAGAAAAAACTTCGTTTACGGCGTCGATCGATGCTGTTCCGAAACATCGATCTATGTAAAAACGCCCGATTTTTTTAATATTGTACGACATTGTAAAATTGATATGGATCGATATTTCAATAACGCCGTAGAATGTCGAGTTTGAAAAAAACATGTTCCACGGCGTTTACAGATACAAAAGAATGTCGATGAATATTTTCATCACGTTATTCGTAAAACAAATATTAAAAAGCATTTAAAGATGTGGCAGAATGCCGATCGATAATTTTGATACGTTATTCAAGAAAAAGTTTTCACTGGGTATTGTAGGATATAGGTACATATCTGTTAATTATTTTTATAGGGTTTTGTACTTCATTTTGCTTTATTTTGCTAATTGCGCTCCAGGCTGTACAGTTGCAGATTCAATTAATTAGATTTATAATGAATTAAAAAAAAAATCCTTCGATTTATATTGTGCAAAATTTGTCCAGGATATCTTGAAAAAAGCTACATACTCTGCTCAGTCTATGCCTATTTAACAGAAATTAATCATTTTCTTGCATGCTAGACAATAATAATTCTGCAAAATAGTGAGCAAAGATTTCATATTGTTTTTAACATTGCTTTAGAATAAAATATCTACAAGTATTTAAGTCATACTTTCAAAGCTTAAGCCGTGTAGCCAGATTTTTCACAAAAAAAGCACTCAAAAATATTTTTAATCAGTTTCCAAATATATATGTTACGGTGAATTTGGAGAAACACCAAAAACGTAGGTGGAAGATCGAATATATCATTACATTCGGATCCTCGCCGGTGTATGTCCGAAATATTTGTTATATCCAATTTTATATTAATTTATTCGTTGATATTATTATATTTATTTGATACTAGTGGGCTGCGCCCCCTGCTCGCTGACGCTGGCCAACCCCTAAAAATTGCTACGCAATCTTATATAAGCTCGCTTCGCTCGCTACTAACTTGGGTACATGGCAAATGCGCAAAATTCTAAGAATTTAAAACAATCATTCAATTTTTTTAATAAAATTTTTTTTTATCTTTTTAGTAAATACTAAGTCATTAAAATAAATTTGAATTCAAATAAATGACATGTAATTCGTTAAACCTATTAGAAATGTGCTATAGTATAAAATCTTGAGATAAAATTTCTAAAACTGATATATCTTTTAAAAGGTTAAAATTTTGGCTATAATTAAGTCTATTAAAAATTGAAATAAGTGAATTGCAATGAAAAAACCTGCACAAACAAATAAATTCTAGTAAAACAAATAAATTCGTGATATAAATCAAAAATCGTCAAATAAATTCGT
>NC_092213.1:7832270-7841647 GCF_043381705.1 Parasteatoda tepidariorum
AAACATGGAAATAATTTCATGTGCGAATTTTCGAGTATTTTCAAACCTTGCCGGTAAATATTTGTAAAATTCAGTCACACCCACTTCAATGAATTTTGCCTTCAAATTTGAGTCGTACTGAATCTCAATCACATCCATTTGCATATTACTGGGTACTGAGTCTATATTTATTGAGAAAATTGAAGAAAACAAACAAAATTTTTCTTCCAAAGAATTAAAATTTTTAAACCTTGTTTCAATTTCTGCTTCAATATTTGAAATTGTTTCTGTGTATTTTTGATACGATGCAGTATCCCTGGAATGGCAGGTGCCGCAAACCAATTTGAATTTTACATTTTCGCGCATACAATTTAAAATGATCCGTATAGTTTATAAATAAAGTATATTTTAATTTCATATGCTAGTTTCCTTTCTAATTCACATTTCTATTTTATTTTTACTTTGCGTCGGATATATTGACTGGGCCGCAAAAATGTTCATCTCGGGCCGCATGCGGCCTGCGGGCCACGAGTTTGACACCCCTGGTGTAGGGTATACCGGGCAAATGTAAATGTGTGGCCCGATACTCCAAACATTGATGTTTCTTCTAATCTATCGTCAGTAAGTATTAAAATATCGAATAAATGTAATTATGTCCACGAATAAATTCATATAAAATCGAATGTAACAAATATTTCGGACATTCACCAAAGCGACTAGGTGATTGTTGACATTCACCGGTGAGTATCGGACATTCACCAGATTTCGGTCATTCACCGTAATATATATATAATTAGGATTTGCGCAGTAATAAGCTTAAAAATTAATTAAGTGTAAAATAGGTGACTAGGAATAAGTGTGAGCACTGTAGATGGAATGTAAGATGTGAATATCAATGTAAGGCATGATAATTATTTTCAGCTCAACTATGATTTATAAATCAAAGACTATTTGCTTGTCTTAAGATAACTACATTTTACTTGTAGATTCAGTCTGAAAATTAGTAATTTAATATATTGCACAACAGCACTGAAAACTCAAAAAATATTATAATATTATGGGTTTAATAAAATTTGCCCTTCTGATATGAGCGTGCTTTGTAATTATAGAAGGTGTAAATGCATAGGAATAAAACAAAAAGTAGCTATGAATATTTTATTTGAATTAGTAAAACAAATTGACACATTCTTGGGTCTCCAAGTCCAGAGAAATGGTCATGTAAATTATCTTAGGTTTTCGTCCTTCCCAATCAGTGGCTGCAGCCAGGACCTTCCTAAATTTTTCCGCAAGCTCTTAGCCTCAAAGCGTCTGAGAACTGTAGCTGCATTAAGTAATATTAATAACATTTAAAAAATAAAAACTGAAAGACTATCTAACAAAATACAATTTATTAATGGATATATAGTGAAACTTTGAGAACTGAATTGAATGAAGGGTTTAGAGAATCGGCACAAGGATTAAAAGAGGGCATGCTGCATTAGACACTGTTTTGTAAAACTGTCTGAACATTTAAGCGGCAATGCTTCGATTAAATAATAAATTCTTTAACAAAAAATACTGTAATAGAAAGCTTATCAGTTGAGTTTTAATTGTATTTCTTAATTTTCAATTTTACTTCTACGTATTAAAGAACATTCTCTTAAACTAATGTGAATACAGAAAAAGTATTGAAGTTGAAAATAAGATTTATTTTTAAAATTTAGATCTAATATTGATTACTTATGATTGCATATACTTAGAAGTATAATTAAACAAAAACTCCAACTTATTATAAATACAAATGCATTCTATTCTTTGATGTAATCGTTTTTTTTTTTCTCCTTCTGCAAAATTACTTTTTTTTTTTGTGATCAGATACAAAAACTATTGACCTACAACTGTGTTAGACTTAGAAAATTAAGTTTTTCAAGCCTCTCTCTCACTTTCTTGGTTTGGATTTTTGAAACTTTTTTTGAAATATTTGGTTTCCTTTACATGGGAACAAATTTTGTATTTTTCAAATAGAGAGAATCTCTTCCTAGCATTATTTTTAAATTAAATTTATTTATAATGCTGCCTTTAACTACAGCTTGCAAAGATAAAAATCGACTGATGAGATATATTTATACAGATTAAAAAATTGTGAGTGGTGCATGTGCATATATGAAAAATCCTGAATAAACTTAGAAATGTTAGGGATTAACTGCAAATTAATGTTTGTAAAATTTAGAACAAAAAGAGAGGAATTCTAAATATTTTGATTTATTATTTGGAATTGTTATTCAGATTAAAAACTTTTTTTCTTTTTTTTTTCTTAAGCATTTAAAAACTGGAAGAAGAAAAAAATATCACATANAAAAAGAGAGGAATTCTAAATATTTTGATTTATTATTTGCAATTGGAATTGTTATTCAGATTAAAAACTTTTCTAATTTTTTTTCTTAAGCATTTAAAAACTGGAAGAAGAAAAAAATATCACATAAATATATTAATAATAATTAATATTCTAATCAACAATTTTACCCAAAATGACATTAGTGATGGTACACTAACTTTCAAATTACTTTTTTCCTTTTCGCCCCAGTCAAAATACCGGCATATGCAGACAAAATACCGAATCTGAAAATAAAAATTTGTGAATTTATTCAAACAGCTACAAAACAAAACAATTTATGTTAACATTTAATCTGAAAGAGTATTAAAATATTAATATTAGCTAGCCCACTTTCAGGTATTATTTAATATGCACACTTGTTAAAAAAAAGAAAGTAAAATAGACGCTATCAACAACTCCGCAGCTGATACATCGCCTAAAATTAAAGTCACAATTAGTTGCTCAAATCAGATTTCTGATGCATCATCTGAAACAAAAGTCATTATATCGGCCTGCCGATATATGTGTTACATCAATATTTTGAGATACATCGATTTATTGCCCAGTCCTATATAGAATAATCATTTATTAATCTCTCTCCATACACCCTCAAGTACAGAACAAATAAGATGGTGGAATTCTTTTTTACTTTTTAAGGGGACAGCAAGGTTCGAAAAGGATATGATTCACTGGTCTATACTTTAGAGCAAAGGTTCCTTTTGATATGCCAAGGAGCAATTGTAATTTTTTTGATCATAATAATAATAGCTCCGTTTTTAATAAAAGGCTTTCTGTGAAGAAAAAAAATTGGGAATGATTATAATACTATTGCATAACTCAATCATGAAAATAATTACACTAAGTTCACTTACAAGCGCAGACTGTAAATTCTTATCTTCTTTCAACTTTTCCTCTAATTGATTACGATCAGCATCCGAAGAAAGCGGGAACTCAATACATCTTGGTAATTCTAAGAGAACAGATGTTGAATTATCTTTCTCTTTTTCAGAGAGCTGAATTTGATGAGCTTTCATTTCCTTTCTTAACTATTTGTTCTCATCTTTATTTTCTAACACATAGTTAAACATCTTAGTCACTAAAATAACAAATACAAGAGAATGTGCAGTTTTATAAATGTGCTCTTAATGCTAATAAAATGATTAAGAATTTTATAAAAACACCAAGTTAATTAACAAAAAAATTAAAGTAATTGTGAAAACTATATACATTTACTAATGCATAAACTAAATATAGTTTTGTAAATATTAAAACATGCAAATTTTTCATGATGTATGATTACTTTCTTAATGTATGACAAAAACATGACAGAAAAATATTATATTGTATACAATCCAGTCTTTTACTACAATTATTGAAATTCAATGCAATGCATAATTATGAACATCTTGATTCTGTGATGTAGAGTGTTCTGTACTCTAATTTTGGAATCATTTTAAAGTTTTATTGACGGAATTCATTCGATAACTTGCTCACAGTATCTATATTTCTCCGCGTTCAAAATATTGATAGGAACGGCCACGATATTGTTCGATGTTTTTGTGCTATTTGGGAAATTTTTTGCTCTTGAAGATTGCTCCAGGTAGGACAATTTATTACTTTTTCTAAATGGAAGACCCCATCTATCAATTAGTTGAACAAATTAACTTGTTAATGTCGGCGCTGCAGCTGAAGGACGAAACCAGAAACAAAAGTAACGTTACTGGTGTGAATTTCGAGAAATTCGTTAATTCCCAAGAAACATTTGAACTTTTTTTGAAGCGGTTTGAGGCTTTTTTGGACATACAAAATTGTTCCAAATGAAAAACGAGCGAAAACTTTAATTTCCAGGACTTTGAAACCTTAACCATTAATTATTCCTAGCAGACATATTTTCCTTTATTGAAAACAATAACCCAAGTAGCACCTAATATTAGATAATATCAGAAAACCGGTAAAATCTAACGTTATCTTGCACAACTTCTAATGTTAAAAAGATGCAACAGGTCGCTGTTTGCTCTGCATTACATAATATTAGATTCTATGCAAACTAATATTATCTAGCGTTCACCTTAATATTCTTTTGCATTAGTTTTAACGCTATATAGTATTAGATCTTGTATTTTCTGATTTTATCTTGCGTTGCTTTTTATTTTTTGGAGTAAGCAAGAGGAAGATTTGGATGGTAGTAGAATAATTCAGCGATATAATTTTGATTATTTTTCTGTATTGCTGTGAAGCAGTAAAACATAGAACAGTAGTTTTATAATGTCATTCTATGCATTATTTACTTAGCAATACAGAAATAGTAAATAAAATTATATTAGAGAATTCTGCTACCATCCATTTTACTCTAAAGTATATCTTATGTTCAGCTGATTTTTTTGATTATTTCAAATTTATTTAAGAAATACTATATTACAACTTTTATTGCTGTTTTTTTCTTTTCCTCATACAACGAGCTTTCTGATGAGTCATTAATAATTTTCAAGTCTTAAATTTTAAAATGTATTCTTAATTTTTCGTTTAGAAATGAGTCTATTTTATCAAAATCTGAATTAAATTTGTTAATTTTGAAAAACATACTGTATAAAAGTCGTAACTTAAGTAATTTGTAATTTCCAAATTAACATTCATTATTTATATTCTGAAATTATATTATAAAAACCACACTACATAATTAAAGTTAAATTTACATCTGATTTGAGTTGAGAATTTACCTTTATAATTTTGTCATTCACTTCCAAAAATATTAAAATTGAATAATATTTCAAATTTTTAACTTGTTATTTTTTGTAATAATCGAAACAAAGAAAATGTAAAAATATTCAAATTATTTACTTGCACAAATTTTTCACTGATATTAAATGAAAAAATACTTACGAGGGAGTGCAACCAGGAAAGCCCTTAAGAATTTTAATTAAAAATTTTGTCAATTACTTTTTGTAACAAAAAAATAATTTCTGCTGTGCCAGTGCAAAATTGGCACATCAGAAATTTTTAACGTTTCGATAACCAACAATTTTAGTCAAAAATTTAGGTAAAATTCAAATTTTGAAACAAAAAAAAAGTCGTAAGTTTTGTATTTTATTAAAATTAAATTTGCACTAACATTTAATTGCACGCAAGAATAGACGAAAAAACATAGCATCTTTTTTTACTAGTGATAAAAGTTTGACTACTATCAGATAGTTTTTGAGAATGTTGCTATCACAAAACTTTTGTTCAAAATCAATAAATTCCATTTTTGGTATTTCGATGAAAAGAGATTATGCATTATAACATAGTAAAAACAAACATATCATTATATGTAAATGTCTTACAACATGTTTTCTCAAGGAATATACAAACCTTTCAAATGAAAGTTTAAGCATCATTCTTTTCTACATTGATTGGGAATTTTATTAAAATGTAAATGTTATTCAGCTTAAAGTCAGAGAAATTTTTACAATTATATTATTTTAAACATGATAAAAATGAAAAAGCAAACTTTTTGTCTCAAATTTCAAATGAATAATCATGTGAAAATTTTCTACATTTAAATTTTATTCAGCGTTGGAATTTTTACAATTAGAATTATTTGACAATTATATTATTCTAAACATGATGAAAATAAGAAAGCAAACTTTTTGTCTTACGTTTCAAATGAATAATCATGTGAAAATTTCTGAAATTAAAATACTTACAATTTGGAGATAAACTTTAAAATCAGCGTTGAAAGAAAATTTGCTTCCACTATCAAACCGACTGATTAAAATAATCAAATTTTAAATATATTCAACCGTTCTCATCACACTTATAAAGATTTGTTAACGTTACACTTTTTAAAATTTTATCAATACAAATATCATACCTGACAAATAAAATTTTTTTAAATGTTGAAGATTTATTACTAAGGCCCGGATTTTGATGACATTTGCATTTTTTTGCATTTTTTGCATTTTTGGACATTCTTTGTCCTTTAGAGCATTTTTTGAGATTTATAGGGCATTTTCTTTAAAATTTTGGGGCGTATTTTGCATTTTAAAGCATTTTTTAAATTTTTTGTTAAATTTTTCTAATTTTCATTATTTTTTCTAATTTTTTATTATTACACTGGCTTCCAAACAATGAAGAAAATTTCTAGGATATTAACAGGTGAAGCAACATCTTTTCAAATTGAACAATTGTCAGTAAGTGTGACCGTCCTTTTCAAGTACGCACCAATAACATCAGTAGACGTTGAAAGAAGCTTCTCCTGGTATAAAAATTTGCTTTCAGACAAGAGACGCTCTTTACATTTCAAAATATTAAAGAAAAAATTTAATAATCCACTGTAATTCTGATATTTAGTAATATTATGAGATGGAAGTTGTTATAATCATTTAAGTTTCTTTACAAAATGAAAATGTTTTGGAGTCAATATATTTTCCTTTTTTTGTTATTTTTGGATATAAAACATATTTGTCGAACTTTAATGAACGTATAACAAGTATTGCATTGCTTCATATATTTTGAAACGACTCATAATAATTTTGAAGAGTAAAACATTGTTTTAGTTCAATATTTTTACTTCTATTTAAGTCATGTCATAAGGCATTTTTAACGCAATTTTCGCATTTTAAGGGCATTTTTTGCACTTCTAAGGGCATATTTTGCAGTTCATAAGGGCATTTTTGACACTTTTTAAGGGCATTAATTGAGATTTTTTAGGTCATCAAAATCCGGGCTCTATTTATTACTAAGTCGTAGAAAAAATTACACTCTACAGCAGTGTTTCCCAAACTTATGAATTTTGTGTACCTTTTTTAAATTTTTCGTAACGCTGTGTAACCCTAATAAAAAAAATGAATGTATTTTTTACTATAAAAAATGCACAAAAGTTACAAATCACAACTACCTGTTGACACCACTAATTATTAACTGTTAACTGAAAAAAAAAATAGCCTATATAAAAATACGTAAATTTTCTTGTCTAGATTTGTTTTTAAATAAATTTTTTTTGAAAATTTCGTTTGTTGCAAGATATTTCGCATAAGAGCGCGTATCACCGCTAAACTGTTCCCGTACCCCTGGGGGTACGCGTACCACACTTTGGGAAACACTGCACTACAGTGATGACTAATCGTGATGACTACAGTGATGACTACAGTGGTAACTAATTCACACCATAATAATTTTATTGAAAAACAAAACACTATAAAACAGGGCTCGAAATTTTACCCGTCCCCGAGGACGGCTTGTCCAACAATGTACCCGTCCTCCTTTGAAGCTAGCCCGTCGCTTCTAAATAAATAAAAATATAATTTCCTCTTATTTATTACAAACATTTATATAAATTGCACAATGAATTAGTAGTTACTAGGATTACATTATACAGTAATAAAAGAAATACTAGGTTACTAATAGTAAAACCTAGTATTTCTATCATGAAATAATTTATTTCTTTGATGAAATAATTTAAATAACAAAGATTAAGTTATCTGTCAATTATCATGTCAATTTATCCGATGGTACTGCGTTTTTTAAATGAATCAAACATGACGTTTGCCAGTTCCACCATCAAGCCAATTATTTACAGAGGTTTCTGCACAGAAATGTGAAAGAGGTTTTCCATTTAGGTAGATGTTCATAAATGCGTTTAACGCTTCTTGTTTAAGACCAGTAAGTAATGTGTTTCTTTGTAAGTTCATTGCTGAAAAGTCCCTTTCAACCGCTGCAGTACTCCCAGACAGAGAAAACATCAGTTCCACAATGCGCAGCATGTTGCTGTATTTCGAGACTAAAGGGTCATAGAAGTGAGGTGCTAAACTCTTGTAAGATAACAAAAATTGAAAATGAATCACGAACATTAATGGGAAAATGGCCGTCCGCGCGGAAGCTGGATTCGAGAAACTTGTTGTCCGCGGGGAATTTTTGACCGCCGAGGACGGGCGGTTTTTCGAGCCCTGCTATAAAATAAACTTTATCCAATTGTAAATGCAATGCATAACCTTCATTGTTTAGTCCCGCGGTGGACTGATCATTAAGACGCGGTTCCCAGCAGATCACCGAAGTCAAGTCTCACTGGCTGCGGTCAGTTTGCGGGTGGGTGATCACCTGGATTAGTCTGCATAGGGACCGAGGATGTGCGGTATTGGTCCTCGTTAAACTGTTCTACCGTAAAGTCCTCGACTTCGCGTGTAGATCGTCAGGCTACCGAAGCGGGGGTGCCACCTGTAAGAATATCACTCAACTCTACTGAAACTTTCAGACACTGAATCTGGCAACGCCGTCGCCGAGACTCATCTGATCAGTCTGTTTACAAACACCGCGTCGTTCAGACGCTCATGTCATTCNTCACTGGCTGCGGTCAGTTTGCGGGTGGGTGATCACTTGGATTAGTCTGCATAGGGACCGAGAATGTGCGTTATTGGTTCTCGTTAAACTGTTCTACCGTAAAGCCCTCGACTTCGCGTGTAGATCGTCAGGCTACCGAAGCGGGGGCGCCACCCCCTCTGCAGAAGATCAAAATTGGGATGGCATGTCTTCGGATCATCCTCAGGGATGTTTCCCAGATAGTCACCAATAGCTCATTGTGCAGCTCTAGTGCGACATAAATGAACTACAACAACAACCTTCATTGTTTAAAATTAACACCGATAACCTTTTGATAAAACACAAATTAAAAATACATAATTGTTATTAAATAAAATAACTTTTTTTCTTCATGACTTTAGAAATATCTGATACAGTTTGAGTTTCTTGATTTTCTTGATAGTAGAAGATGAAGAGCTATGGATGGGTGATCCTGTAAAGCTAAGGGTGGTGGCGCTAGTGGTTAAATTGCTCTTTCAAGACTTCCGGGTTACTGCTTCCGATATATTTTTACGCCGCAGATAAAAAAAAACGCGCCATCACATTATTGCATCATATCTTTTGCAGTATTTCACATGTACCGAGTTCTTTCTTTTAGCCTTTAAACTTCAGCATTATCATATTAATATTATAATCATTAGAATATTTTCTAATTAGGCTAACTTAAAAAGATATTTTTGGCGACATTTTATTCATCCAGTTTTCAAGAGAA
>NC_092213.1:7842088-8038454 GCF_043381705.1 Parasteatoda tepidariorum
AGCTTGGCCATTTCATAAGATATTAATGTTATTATGTAATTCTGGGGAGTTTGGAGTGAAAATTTGTTTTAGTTATTTTGTTATTTATTATTAAAAAAGGTGACATGGTTGCTAGATTTTGAATAACTCGCTTTTTTGGCAGTCTTGATTTGGCCTCTTTCCATTTGTTTATTACTGTTTGTTGGTGTTGCAAGCTGTGCACCATCTTACGTTAGTGTTAACACGTTTAGTATTGTAAACACAAGTATTGTTACCATTGTAAACATAAGTAATAAGTAATCAAATGCATTGTTTGCAAGAATCTCAAAACACAAGGATGCCAAATGGCTTTAAAATACAACTGAAACAGTAACCCGGAAATTTAGGCAGTCCCAAGCTTGCAGCGTTCCCTAGTGTAGAAAACACCAACCATATGAAAATGTTGTTTAAAAAATGTAATATCCTTTACAATGAAATTCAATGAGTAAGTTGCGGTATCGATACTTGCATAAAAAAATCTCAGTGGAGCCATACAAAAAGCAAAAAGTAACGCAGTGGGAAGGAGATTAACAAAGGAGTTTAGCTCATAAACACTCTCAAGCAAACTAACACGTTGTTTTTTTTTTCAAAAATTATAACTGCAAAACTCTTTAACCCCTTTTATTAGAACTGAAAATAAATACTGGCTATGTTGCTAGTCAACAAAAAAAGTGTGAAATAAGCAATTGCTTACTTTCTTCCATTGCCTATTTTAAAAATCTATTAAATGTAAAGAAACGTCAGTGTAAAAAGATACTATGAGAATTCAAAATCATCAATTCATGGTTGAAAAAATCATTTAGAGGGAGAATTCTTTTACAACTCACATATTTCAAAGTTGTAATATACATATTAAATATTGTTCGCCCCTTCCTCCAAATATTTTTACATAACGTTCTTTAAAAGTCAGTATGCATATATCTAAATTTTGTCAAATATTTTTTTTTAATTATTCAATTAAATTTTTACAGCATTAGATTATTTATAATAGGAATTTATTTAAAAAATAAAATTTAATCAAAACACTACATTCACCGTTTTTAATAGATAATATTACTGTTTATTTTTAATCATTTGCAAATCAATATAAATAATGATGCATCAAAA
Organism: Parasteatoda tepidariorum; assembly: GCF_043381705.1. Lineage (NCBI taxonomy): Eukaryota > Metazoa > Arthropoda > Arachnida > Araneae > Theridiidae > Parasteatoda > Parasteatoda tepidariorum. The sequence goes on from NC_092213.1 coordinate 7,843,214, forward strand.
ACACACACATCAGTCTATACTAAAAAAATTCAAATAAAAATGTTTAAATCATTGTTTTACAAGCATGACGTTTGAATACAGTAACAATATTGTTTGCAATAACAATAAACTTTAAACATTCAACAATGTATTGGTTTTAACTGAGTCAAAAGCGACAGTTCATTAATAGTTTTACCAAGGCATATTTTTAACATACAATAATTTTTATCTTTCTCATTGTTGCAGAAAAATTTTGTCACAGACGAATAACTAAGCAAACGTTGTTTTAAAAAGCATATTTTGAACTAATTACAGTACTTATTATTTATAGTTCGACAAAACATTTTAACGGAAAAGTCAACTATACGCGCGAACTACTCATAGTCAATAATGATCACAATTTATAATATTTACTTACTTTATTAGAAATATAATCATTAAATTAAATTTTAAAAGTTTTAATTACGTGGTCAAGATTATTAAGTTTGTTCTAACACATCGTGCTTTATATTAATTTTCCAGCTGATTTTTAACTAAAGGAAAAACACTACCTACGATAATACTTTCTGCAACTAGTATTGAAATTCATAAAGTTTACGAAAAATTACTAAATTATTAATACCTTAAGTCGCTTAAGTAGCACGTCAAACGAATTCCCCAATTAAAAAATATGGCGAAGTAAACAATCAGGAAAAAGCTACAACTCAACAGTTTATAAAGTTTTTTATCGTTCGCGAACTACCACTAATATTATCTTGCATTTTCTGGCAAAAAATTGCATTGGTTAAAAATGATGTTTAAAGTAATATTTAATTTATTGTTTTCTTTCATAAATAAATGTTTATTTATTAATAATATCAGATACCCTTTCGTAAAAATGTGGCGCTGTACCAAAAGTAATGAATTTTGAAAGTCCGAATGTTAGATCGAATACGATTTAATCTTATGTAATATGAGATCTAATATTAGAAGATAGGATTTAGGAGTCTAACGTTTTCTAGCACGGCAGTATTATATTTCATCTTTCTAATGTCAGATCATATCTTTTTTGCCACCTGCGTCGAGGGAGAAAGCATTAATGCTTATTTAGCAGAACTACGTTCGTTGGCAATGTCATGCAATTATAAACAAGAACTGCTGAACACTATGCTGCGGGATGTTTTTGTGAGCGATCTCTGTGATCGTGCCACATTAGACAGACTTTTTGAAGAAGATGATATAGATCTCGACCGCACTGTTAAAATTGCTTTGGCCATGGAAAAGGCTAGCAAGAGCACCCAAGAAGTAATTGGGAAGGCAACAGAAATTAAAGAATTTAAGGTTAACAGGAAAAAAGAACCGAAACAATTCTGATCCAACAAAACGAAAATTAAAAATAACTTTGTATGTTATCGATGTAAGGGATCTAATCATTCCTCAAGGGAATGCAAATACAAATCGGCAACCTGCAACTACTGCTATAAGGCTGAACATCTAACAAAATCATGTTTTTCTGCCGCTAGAGCAAAACAAAATAAACATGTTAACCAGAAACAAATTGACACTGAACCTAGATGTTCAGGTGAAAATACGATATCCGTACCGTTACACGCAATAGATAATAAAACTTTTATCGAGGAATTACCTAAAAGACCACCAATAATGATTAAAGTAAATATAGAAAATTCTCCAGTTCAAATGGAGGTCGGCACTGGAGGAACAGTTTCGGTTATAAGCGTCAATAGGTTTCGAAAAATCTCTAATAAAAAAATTAAACCTACTAAACTGATTTTCAAAACCACAAGGGAGATGAGGTTGTAACTCTTGGATATGTTTCTGTTAAAGTTGAATATAGTAATATATCATATAATTTAAATTTATATCCAGTTAAAGAGAACTTAGATATTATTTTTGGCAGAGAATGGCTTTATGAAATTCCATTAAATTGGAATACCATTAAAACAATTAATACTAAATTTAATTTCGATTTATCTAAACTTTTAAAATACTTTCAACATCTCTTACTGATGAATTGGGGGAAATTAAAAACTATGAATGTAAGCTTGAGTTAAGGGAAGATTTATCTAAACTTTTAAAAGACTTTCAACATCTCTTTACTGATGAATTGGGGGAAATTAAAAAACATGAATGTAAACTTGAGTTAAGGGAAGAACCAAACTGATTTTTAACCAGGAAATCGAAAGACTTGAAAGGGAAGATTGATCGAAAAATTAAATATATCCGATTGGGCGATGCCAATAGTTCCGATTGTCAAAAGAAACGGTTCGATTAGGCTATGTTATGTGCTGATTACTCAGTAACAATAAATAAACATTCAAAGGTGCAAAAACACCCTCTTCCTCGAACTGAAGATATGTTTGCCTCACTTAGTGATGGCAGGGTATTTTTTAAAAATGATTTTAGCCAAGCTTATTTGTAAATGAAGATTGAAAAGGAAGGTCAGAAACTCCTAACCATTAATGCAGAAAAAGGTCTTTATACTCCAAAAAGATTAATGTACGAAATTAATGCGGCTCCAGACATTTGGAAAAAATACATCGAAAGTGTATTCCATGGACTAGAAGAAGTCGAAGTATTTTTTGATGATGCTCGCATAGCAGCTCCCAATAACGAAACTCATTATTTTAGATTACGAAAATTTTTTGAAAGATGTCAAGAACGTGGTCTAAAAATCAATAGTGATAAAATTATTTTTTAAGTGAAATTGAGTTTTTAGGTTATAGGATAAGTTCTAAGGGACTTTCAAAAACATCGGAGAAAATAGCTGCAATTAAAAATGCTAAGGCGCCACGAAATGTTCCAGACGTTCAGTCATTTATGGGTCTCGTGATTTTATATTCAAGGTTTTCTAAAGACTTAGCAACTTTGGCCTATCTTTTATACAACTTAACCAAGAAAACCGTTGCTTGGAAATGGGATCGCACTTGTTTGAAAGCTTTCGAAAGTGTCAAAAACGAAATTTGCTCCTCCCCATCGTGCTATCTTCTGATGTTTCACCTGTGGGGTTGGGAGCAGTACTTTCCCATAAATTCCCAGGTGGTTCAGAACGACCCATAGCATTTGCCTCCAGAACTCTATCTCCAACGGAACAACGTTACTCTCAACTTGACAAAGAAGCTTTGGCAATCGATTGGAGTGTTAAAAAGTTTTACCTCTACTTAAAGATAAATATGTTTACTTTGATTACTGACCACAAGCCCCTGGTTTCCATCTTTTCTTGTAAAAAGGGTCTCCCAGTCCTTTCTGCAACAAGACTTTTGTATTATGCTCTTGTTCTGCAAGCTCATAATTTTGACATCGTTTATCGCAATACAAAGGACCACGGCAATGCTGACTGCTTATCACGTCTACCATTGAAATCTGAAGAACTGGAATTAAAAGATGATTTTGCAGTATACCAAATTTCTCAAACTGAAACTTACCCGTTACTGCTAAAGATTTAGCAAAAGCCACTCACTTCGATAAACACTTGGGAAAACTTTTAAAAATATTACAATATGGAGGTCAATTAGAAGGGAAGTAAAAATACACCTTACAAGATGGGTGTATTATGCATGAGCAACGAGTATGCTACAAAGCAAAAATATTAGACGAGTTGCATCATGGGTATCTTGGTGTAGTTAAAATGAAAGCAATCGTCAGATCTTACGTGTATTGGCAAGACATCGACTAAGACATAAAAAATTCTGCGAAAAACTGTTTGGACTGTGCTAGGTTCAAAACGGACCCATCAGAAACAAAAGTTCTTCATTTGGAATATCCCAGTGCACCATGGGAAAGAGTGCACATTGATTTCGCAGGACCTATATTTGAACGGATGTTTCTACTCATTGTTGAAGCCCGTTCAAAATGGCTTGAAGTTTACCCCATAAGGACAGCCAACTTGTTCAAGACAATTGAATGCCTCCGAGATTGCTTTTCACGCTTTGGACAACCTGTGTTGTTTTAGTTTCGGACAATGACACACATTTAACTTCTCAAGAGTTCCAAACATTTATACGAAGCAATGGAATTAAGCATAAGACATGAGCCTCGTTCAAACCATCTAGCAATGAACAAGCAGAGCGCAACGTACACACATTAAAGCAATCTCTCCGTGCCATGCGGAACTTTGAAGGGAATATCCAGCAAAAGGTTAATACCTTCCTCATGCAATATCGAAAGGCTCCCAATATGGCAACCATAATAAGTCCGACTATGCTTTTCCTTCAGAAAGACATTTGGACTGGAATAGATCTTGTTTTACCCTCACTTGGTCGGAAGAGTTAATGAGAAGATCAGGAAAAATGCGTATGCTTTCCAAGACCGCATTTTTCACGAAGGTGATAAGGTGGCTATTCGATACTATCGTTCAAACACAAGGTGGAAATTTGGAACAGTTATGAGCAAAGATGGAGCCCTTCATTACACAGTTAATGTGCAAGGTACGTTGTATAGACGCCATGTAGACCAAATGCGACCAACAGGAGTCCTGATATTGGACAAGACTGCTCATATTCCACGAATTAATTTTAGCAGTGATACTCCGCACATCGGCACTACTGATAATTCTCCTGCATCCACTGATTCTGGTGTAGATATTCAAAAACACTCTGGATCTGTCAAATCAACACCGGAAACTCGACGACCATCTCCAACTAAGAACCAAAGTTCAGCTGTTTTGCTCGAGAAGTTTTCCATCTTCAACTTCTCAACAAACTCCATTTCATCCGAGGCAATTACAAAGGATTAGACGGCCCCCTAAGAGACTTACCCTTTAAATTTCCATTTTAAGGGGGGAGGAGAGAGGAGATGTCGTGTATTAAGCCGTTCGAGGCTATGTTTACGAACTATCACGCCTACGCCATAGAATTCGGACTCTCCCTCTTAAAAGTTTCAGTTTAGATTCCTCACCTGTTAGTGTTGCGTTAAGACGCATCTACTGTATTCTAAATTTTAAATGCTGTAAATTATTAATAAATAGTTCTTGCATACATAAGAGTGTTATTTCCTAAGCCCTCACACTATGGTACAGCACACTGTAGATGTAAGCTCTTCCAGATAAGAATAGTTATCTTTCAATTTGAATAGTTCACACTTGGAACTTGAATTGTTCGATAGGAATGTCGTATCCGGCTGGCACCAACCCCAGTGCTGACGTGAAAGATCCCCAGTGGTATACGGATTATGGGTTAGACTCCGCTAGTCGGCAGGTTAACCCTGGGAGGTTTTCGTGGTTTTTCCTGCATGTAACGCAAATGCAGGTTAGTTCCATCAAAGTCCACCCATCAAAATTTTCTCCCAATACTTGATCTAGGATTTCCCTTGTCTTCTGGATTCGGTTCAAAATTGCAAGGGTACGGAATAGAACATTAGTAGTCGTAAACCCAAATAGTTGGGTTGCCTGTTAAACGACGTTTATTCAATAAAATAAAATTCTTGTGATTAAAGTTATATTTCAGAACTAAGAAAAAATTTATGTTTCTCTTTTATTAACTTTTCTTTTTATTACCGTTTTTATTATAACAGCAGGTTTTCAAGATCGTTTCTAATGAACATTATTCTTTCATGGGCACTTTTTTTTCAAAAAATACGGCTTTGTGAGAAAGTTCAATTGCAATTTCTAGCGTTGAACCTTTCATTTAAAAAGTAAGAATGTTTTATTTTTTATCTAGATTTTTTTTTCTTTTCTTTTTTTGCGTTTTCCTTATGACGCGGCAATAAGGAGGGTATTTATTACATTTTAGACTTCACTTTTTCTTGAAAATACGGATTTTACAACTTTAATTTTTTAATATATAGCTGTTAATCAGTTTTTTTTCCTTAAATATTTCTTATTATCTATTAAACATTTTTATTAAAAAAAATTTCCTTCACCACTTAGCAATATAACAGCTAAGTTTGGACTATTTTTGGATGATGACAAATCCGTTGTTTTAAATATTTTGCTTAAAAATTGCACTATAAAAATTCTAGACTAAAGAAAAATTTTTAGTTATTTCTTAACCTGTTGTTTGACATTTGAATTTTTGAAAATACTTATTGTTAGTATTACAAATTTTAGGGAGAGAAAAAATCAAGCCTAATTGTTTTCTCTGTCTAAGTATTAATAATTTGCTTAGTATTATTAATTTTTAAATATTAACTAATATATTCTGTTTTACCTGTATTCATTGGTAATTATTATACTAGTCTTTTTTTGGTATTATTTGAATAATATTTTAAGTTATCTTCATTGATGCAAATAATTCTAATTCAAAAAGTCTCTTGCAAATTTATGTGGCACTTAAAACAAATATTTTTCCGAATTACTTTTTCATAATTTATTTACATACACAATGGTAAATGATAAGGCAAAAAAAATAAAATCCAGCATCAAATATAAAAACAATTGAGAATATTTTGAAATTGAAAATGTGTTTAATTGAAAGTATTAAAAATACTTGTAACGAGTTAAACTTTAAAAACGAATTTGTGATATAAAAAAAATCACGAACTGCCCTTATGGTTAGAACGACAATAGTGAAATTGTGTAACTAATAACTCTAGCATGAAATTCTTAAATAAAGTACAACTACTTGGCATCCTTGTCTTCTGAGTTGGGTTTAATGTAAGAGGGTAATGTAAGGCAAAAAATTCATTGCAGAGAATTTTTTTCCAAATCTAGTTCAATATAACACAACGATTGAAAATACCATTTCCAAAAAAGAGATAAATTATTAAATTTGAAAAATAAATATTGCATTGTTTGAGTTGCGAATTGTAATTTATTATAAAAAATATTATAAAAAAGAAGAAAATAATGTTTTTCTTGAAAAAATAACTTACAATTATTAAAATGTATAAGTTTGCAATTGCGAAAAAAAAAAAAAAAAAAAGAGGAATCATAAAAAAGAAAGTGAAAAATTGAAAAAGCAGTTTCTTTTAAAATTGTAAAGCAAATTTTTTTTAAGATTATTTAAACTAACAATTATTTAAAAAATGCTAGTTTAAAGTTTATTTCATGCATTCTACCGATTTATTAAAGTTTATTTATTGCGCGTTATTTTGATACTTATTGTAGCTTTAAAACTAAAAGATTTTAGTGTTATAAAGTATAAAGCTACACATTTTATCAATTGCAAATAATAAAAAAAAAAAAAAAATTATAAATAATAGAAGGTAATAAAGTAATCATAAATATAATAAAAATTTTATAAATAATAAAATAAGTAAAAATAGAAAATTGCAAAATTTTGTGAAATTAAATATTAATCATTAGTTCTTTAAATCTAAAAGCACTCGATAATATACATATAATTTCTAAAGTTTCATAATCTAGTATAGGTAATAAATAAAGATGTATTGGATTTGTATTATTTGACGTATTATTTTTTATTTTAAGAATATTTCTTTTTTTTGGCAAACTGTTAGTAAATATAGTTATAGGTAAATCGATTCTCTAATAATAAATACAATAATGCAAACAAGTTTAAAACGAATACTACATATTAAATTCTTGAAGAAAGATCAAAGATTAAAATATGTAGATATTTATTTTAGACTATGTATGTAACTGTCAAAATGAAAGAAGAATACATTCTCTTTCTGAAAGAACACTGTAAACTCTGGGATAGAGGTCACGACCCCTAAGCGAAGGGAGAACGATTAAAGGATAAACAAAAGCCATTGGTCACTTTCTTATAACTATCGATACAAAACGTCACTTCCTAGGGGGAGGGTCCGAACCTTTGTTCGAGGGCTGGGATTCCCTTCACCGCTCTCTTCGGGAGTTGCGAGGTTTGGATTTTGTTTTACTATCGGACGGTGGTATAGAATAGACTTCGGGGAATAGTGACGTCACCGTCCGTGTTCGAAGTCTGCGAGGTTTGGGGTCCTTCTCCTCCTCTTTTCAGTTGCATAGGAGGAATGAACTACGATATTTTTCCTTTTCGTATTATTTTTCGTTTTTAATTAATAAAAATATTTTTTAAAATTTCAATGATGATTTCTTTTAGAACAATGTTTGATGTAGCTTTCAGTTTCAGTTGGGAAACTTCCCAACTTGAAAGATAAGACAGAAACTAACGTATTTCCTTCTCCGATGACTCTCCACACGCTAATGGTGAAAGCATGCGAAGTGTTGAAATAGGTAGAGAGTTCTGCTCTACGCCATCTGTAGCCCATTTTGCCAATATCATTAGATTTAGTAAAACGATCGTTTTCGAAGTCGCGACTTCGCTGGTATTAGGTTTTTACTCTAACAAGAAGATAAATTTTTTTTCTGTTCATTTACATTTACCGATGTGTTTTAGATGTTCTTTTGGTAAAAAAAAAAAAAAAAAAAAAAGAGATACCATTTTGTTTTTACTTGCATAAAAAAATATATCAGAAAAATTTTCTTTTTTGAAATTTAATAAGCCACAATAAAGAAGGAACGTTACAATGCTAAACGCTACATAACAGACGTCTCCAGAACATCTGAATGATTGTTCATATAGATAGTGTCTTCAATATAAATGTAAACAACAACATTCTCGATATCTTTACCTTCTCTACTTCCGATTAGAAAGTGTAAACTGCTTACTACATCTTATTCTACGAGGCGATATCTTCAAACAGATAATTATTTCTTAATTAAAGAAATAAACAATATAATTTCTGAGCTCAATTCATTAGATATTAAGTAATTCTGGTGAATTGGAAGTGAAAATTTGTTTTAGTTATTTATAGATGTATTGTTAAATTGGAGGACATGGTTGTTAGATTTAGAACTCCCTTTTTTGGCAGTTCTGATTTGGCCTCTTCTTACTATTACTGTTTATTCTTATTACAAGCGGTGCATCATTATACGTTAGAATTATCATATTATTCGAGTAGCGAGGTAAGCATCATTTTATAAATTATCATTTAGGTTTAAGTTTTGAAGTTGGTATATTGTTGACTAGGCAAGAAGTGTTTTATGCCAAATCTTTTCTTCAAATGGCGATTCTTACGTCTTTAAAAGACAGGTCTTCAAATGACAGTTCTTATAGAGATTATTTTTTAAACCAGATAACAAATATACGTATACAAGATATGCTACTCAAGAGAGTCTCAAAACACAATGATCACGTTGTGAACCGAATGGCTGTAATTACGTCAGAAACTGTAATCCGGAAGTGCAGGCGGTATTGTGCTTGCAGTGCATCCTAGTGAAGAAAACACCATCCATAGAAATCGCAGCTATTCGTTATACAGCAACTCCCTCTATAAATCTTTGCGATACTGAATAATTTTAGTGAGTAGAAATAGGCAACTAAATACTGGCCACTGGGTGCAATTTGAATCTTGAACAAAAATAATAAAATGAGTGTTTGTAAAAAATGTTTATTAGTTTATTTGCATGAATATTATCTTATTCTAATGTCTTTATTTTCTTCGTACTGAAAGAGAGCCTAATTAATAAGAAATTGTGTGAAGAAAAAAAAGCGATTGAAATAAGGAAAAAATCTTCGTCATTTATGACGAAGATTTTTAGCACTCTTGGAGCAATAGTGAGTATTCATGTTGTGTATGATTCAGTACATTAAAAAATTTGAGTATACGAATTTTTTCGGTGTTACTTTACAATGAGATATCTCTCTTGATTTGTCAATTTTTTGTTTTGTTGAAGAAATTAAGGAAAATGACTTAAAAGGGACATTTTCGGAAATGTTTTCTAATCATGATCTGCGCCAAAATCACGAGAAACTAAAAATAACTTCACGGAAAGGTACCAATTGAAAGGGTCCTATAGTTGGTAGTCACCCCAGGGCAAACAACTATATGATTTTTTTTTTAAATAAAAGTAAGAAAATGGAAGATTTCAAACATACAATAAGAGTCCTTGGCTCTCAATGAAGTGACTTTAGTTCAAATCGCAATGATGACTGGTTGATACGAATTCCGCTCCTGCCCGACAGTAATGACGTTAAATATTCTCAGTGGGTTAGAGTCCCTTTGCCTAAAACTAATCAAGGGAGGTTTTCCTCTCTATGTAATGCAAATGTTGATTAGTTCTACCAATAAGTCCACCACGAAGGCACATTTCTCACAATACTTGATCCAGAAATTCTGATGTCTTCTTGATTAATTTCAAAAGTACAAGGCTATGGATTTGATCATTTTTAGTTGTAAACTCAAAATAGGGTTGACTGTTTAGCAATGGTAATAGAATAAAATATAATACACAGTATGATCTCATAAAAAGTTAATCATTGCAATATGTGCAGAACAGTATTCAAATATGGGTTTTTGATGTCAAAAACTGGTTTTTGCAATGACACGATGAAAACCAGTTGAAAACTTTCATAAACTGCCAAAAACCTGGGGACAAGCTTATTTTTTGTCATTGGGGACATTTTATTCAATACTAAATCATACACAGTACTTGAATTACATATATTACTATAATTATGGTTTATTATAGCTTAAATTATTTAATCTATACAGCAGAGTATGTTCTATCATACAAACGAGTTTTTGAGGGAATAATAATTAAATAAATTATTTTATAGTTATTATTTGTTTACATTTTTATTTAGCTTGAATTTTTTGCTAAGTTCATTTCATGCATTTTTAATAAAAATTTACTTAGATCTGTTTCAGTAGGTAATACAAATATTGCCACATAAGCTTTTATTTGCTGATTGCTAATTTACAAAAAGGAATTTACTTTGTTTTTCTTTTTTTTTTAGTTTTCTACAATTTTTTTTTTCTGTAAAAATTGAGACTTTAACTTGAAGGAAGTGTGATCTGATTTTTTTTCTTGGAAACGTCTTGTTACTTCTGCAGGTTTTGATGACTAAAGTTCAAACAAAGAATTTGAACATTACCTTATCAAGGCTCAGTGATGTAGCATTGTATACGATATGAAACATTTAGCATCAGGGGTGATTGTATCCTGTTTTTTTTTATTATCTGCAGGTCTAGAAACTAAGAGCAGCACATGTGATTTTTTTCGCGAATAAAAACTAATCATTGGACGAAATTTTCATAACAATCTAAAATTTAAAGTGTAAATTAAGTTCTACAATTTGAATTTTGAAGCTGTAGTGTATCTACCACTACAAATATACAATTCCAATTCACTAGTTTACAAGACATGTTAACTCGATTCTTTGTTGGAGTATCTTTTCATAGATGAAAGTTGACTTTGTTGATATTACTCTCCTCTTATTGGTGACCTTCCGACATAATGTGAACATGCCTACCTTGACAGAAACTCCCACTTTGATATAAACACTCCAATCTTGACAGTAACACCCACTTCGATTTGAACTCGACTACTTTGAAGGATGGTCACTATTGAACAGTTGACTTGCTACTTGTGACAATGACATTATCCACCTCCTCCTGCGGTTGCTACTCAGTCTCGATCACACACAACATCGGCCTAGTAGTGATCAACTAGTGATATCCGTTCATCGAATTCTATCGCAGATAAAATTCTGCTGGGGGAGTACTGTAGTGTATTTACCACTACAAATATACAATTCCAATTCACTAGTATACAAGACATTGTGGGTAATAGTTGTTATCGACAATGTCAACCTTCACCTATGAAAAGGTACTCCAACATAGAATCAAATTAACATCTCTTTATTACTAGTTAATTGTTATTTTATAGTGGTAGACCCTCTACAGTACTCTCCCACCAGAATTATAGCTGTGATAGAATTCGATAAACAGATACCACTAGTTGATTCATTTCTGTTTTGTGAGAAGCCGCGAGAACTGTATTAAGAGTGCTGAGCGTTAGAGCTGTATTAATTTCATGGTCGTATTCGCTTCTTTATTGCCTTTAGCAGTCAAGTGAATACTTTGTACGTTATGTGTGATCGATACTGCAATCTAAAATTTAAAGTGAGAATTTAAATTTTGTAACATTCCCTAAATCGTGTTAACCAGAAGTTTTAATACATATGACTCTTCTGCAATTTTGATTTTTTTTGTTTGTCAGTCACGTTTAATATTTAAAATTACACCGAAATCCGCAAATATCGTGATCCAAATTCACGCAATTTTTGTTTTCATATTTATCGGATTTAAAAGCTACTCACTGTGAATCGTATTCACGCAATTTAAAACTAGTGCACCTTGAATCGTTTTCCCATGGTTTAAAAATCCAGTAATTTGTATATACAAGTTTTTGAAATCAATAGCGCGATTTGTATTTACATGAATTTAAAATCCAATATCGCTATTCATATTCACAGGATCTAAAAATCCATCCTACATCTCGATTCGTATTTACGCCAAAAATCTTATATTGCGATTTGTATTTTAACGTTTTTAAATCCATTATCGTAAATATTATTCGCACGATTTTAAAACCCAATGCTGTGATTCTTTTAAAAACAAAGTTTTTTCTTAAATTAGATACCTTGAAAGAGTGATATTCTTTATTAGTAAGTAATTTAATTATAAATCTTAGTTATAGCTATAGTCCTACTTAATTATATTGAATAGGACAAGTATCTATTATATCTTTTCAATGAGTTTTTACCCAGAAACTCCTAACAGATCAGCAAGTGCAATTCGTGAGACCAGAACAATGGATTCCAAACAGTCCTGATGCTGTACCATGCGACTATTTCCTATGGGGACATCTGAAAAACAAACTGAATAAGCGAAGAATTTCTACATTGAGCGGCCTTCAAAGATCTATTAGAGAAGAGGTGAAGAAAATCCCCCAGGAAATCATTTTGTGGTCTTTAAAATCCTGGTCGAAGCGTTGTAGACAAATCTATTATGCCGGAGGTCGACATATTGAGAAGCATCGCTGAATTTATGTAATAAATTTTGGAAATATAAAAATTCAAAAATGATCCCTATATTTTTTTGTTACCCTGTATTGACTTTACATGATAGCAACAATGTTTTTGTTGTATACTTTTGCAGCTTCTTTAATATTTTCAGCCATAGTAACTAAAGTTAAACATGCAACCTTTTTTTTAGGTGGAAAAAATTTAAAAATATTTATTATGTAATCTTTGTAAAAAAAATTTCGATGGCAGTAAATTAAAGCAATGAACAGCTACAACTATAAATGTTTCTAAACCATTTTTTTTCTTTAACCAGTATATTTTTAAGGTTATAAGGATATTGCCTGAATCTTAACACATTTTTAAATAAGTCACTATTTATCACTTTTTAAAAAAATTTAGTCACTATTTTCGCTACTTTTTCTACAATGACCTGTGCTGAGCCCTGTAATCGCCCTGTAGCCAGTGTTGAATGTTAATTTTACCTTGTACAAAAGTTTATTATACCTGTTGACGTAGCTTAAATACTTATTTTAATTGTTTCACAGAATTTGATGAAATTTTAATATGCAATAAATTTTACGAACATTAATGACTTTTAATTTTTTTTTCTCAATGTTGCGGTTTGTAGTTGGATGCAGTGTTCTGAATTTCATGGTGCTTGAAGACAACCAAAGATATTAGCCAAGAATTTATTTCTACTGCTAACCACAGAGAACGCAAGGCATTTTCATTACTTATAGGACTATAATAATACTGTATGCTTTTTTTATTACTATGGTTTTTTCATTGCTATGTATTTATTACTATAAATTACTCTGATATTCATTCCATTGTAAAACTTAGATGTATTTATAGCAATTTAAGTACTACTTTTCCTTTAGCCTTTTAATATAATACCCAGTAATCCTTATTAGTATCCAACAGTAACTCAATAACTCATTCTACTGAGAGACATTTGAGTGAAATTTTTAGTGAAGTTTTTCTACAAATAAATTTTAACTTGCCATAAAACTGTTCACTTTTACAAAATTTTATGATTGCTATACATTTTGATCTTTGAAATTATAATTAGTTATATATAGATTAATACACTTGCATTTTATACAATATGAGTTTTTTAACAGACAGTAGCATGCTTTGGCCTAATGTTAATACCGATAGGAAACTTTATTTTTGTGTTATATGTGATAAGAATTTTTTCACAGAAGAGTAATCTGACTGGGCACAGTCACTCTCATACAGATAAGAAACCTTATTCTTGTGGTATATGTAATAAGAGTTTGTCATCTAACTGTACACTATCACACTCATACTTGTGAGAAACATTATTCTTATAGTATATGTAATAAGAGTTTTTCAGAGAAGTGTAATCTGACTCTACACAGTCGTTCTCATACTGGTGAGAAACCTTATTCTTGTAGTATATGTAAAAAGAATTTTCCAGAGAAAAGTAATCTGACTGTGCACAGTCGTTCTCATACTGATGAGAAACCATATTCTTGTAGTATATGTAGTAAGAGTTTTTTACAGAAGATGCATCTAAATATCCACAGTTTCACTCATACTGGTATTAAGCCTTATTCTTGTAGTATATGTAACAAGAGTTTTTCATATAGGTGTCATCTAACTGTACACTATCGCACTCACACTGGTGAGAAACCTTATTCTTGTAGCATATGTAATAAGAGTTTTTCATGTAATAGTCATCTGACTATGCACAAGCTTGTTCATACTGGTGAGAAACCTTATTCTTGTAGTATATGTAATAAGAATTTTTCAAGGAAGAGTAATCTGACTTTGCACAGCTGTGTTCATACTGGTGAGAAACCTTATTCTTGTAGTATTTGTAATAAGAGTTTTTCAAGGAAGAGTAATCTGACTATGCACAGTCGTTCTCACACTGGTGAGAAACCTTATTCTTGTACTATATGCAATAAGAGTTTTTCAGTAAAGCATAGCTTGACTGTGCACACTCAATCTCATACTGGTGAGAAACCTTATTTTTGTAGTGTATGTAATAAGAGTTTTTCAGACAAGAGCAATCTGACTGTGCATAGTCGTTTTCATACTGGTGAGAAACCTTATTCTTGTAGTATATGTAATAAGACTTTTTTACAGAAGATACATCTAAATAAGCACAGTCTCACTCATACTGGGGAGAAACCTTATTCTTGTAGTATATGTAATAAGAGTTTTTCAGACAATAGCAATCTGACTGTGCACAGTCGTTCTCATACTGGTGAGAAACCTTATTCTTGTAGCATATGTAATAAGAGTTTTATGCAGAAGATAAATCTAAATAGCCACAGTCTCACTCATACTGGGGAGAAACCTTATTCTTGTAGTATATGTAATAATAATTTTTCAAGTAAGAGTAATCTGGTGGTGCACTGTCGCTCTCATACTGGTGAGAAACCTTATTCTTGTAGTATATGTAATAAGAGTTTTTCAACGAATGCTTGTCTAATCAATCACAGTCGCATTCATATTGGTGAGAAACCTTAATCATGTAATAAATTTTTTTTAGGTTGATTTAATCTTGACTTTTCACATAGCGTTTTAATAGTGGCAACTTTTTTATACATGTAATTACTTTTTAATTATATCATAATGTAAATCTTTCTTTTCAAGTCTTTTCCAAAATATGATGAACCTTAAAGTTTATTCTTAATACAGCATCATTTTAAGAAACAAGTTGATAACGAAGTAATTTTCAAAATATTTAATCTAAAAGAATAATAATAATTCAATGCATTTTTGACGTCCAAAGTAGGGACTTGCAGACAAATTTTTAACCGCCCCATAGCCAGTGTTGACTGTTATTTTGTCCTGCACAAAAGTTAATTGCATCTGTTAGCATAACTTAAGTTTTATTTCAATGGTTACAAAAAAAATTGATTACATTTGAATACACAATAAATTTTAAGACCATTTTTGACATTTAATTTTTTTCTCAATGTTGCTCTTTATAGTTATGCATTGTTCTGAATTTTATGGTGCTTGAAGAGAAACAAAGATATTAACCTAGAATATGTTTCTACTGCTCACCATAGAGAAAGCAAGGCATTTTCATTACCTTATAGCACTATAATAATACTGTATGCTTTTTTTATTACTATGATTTTTTTATTGCTATGCATTTATTACTATGAATTACTCTAATATTCATTCCACTGTAAAACTAAGATGTATTTATAACAATTTAAGTACTACTTTTGCTTTAGCCTTTTAAAATAATATCCAGTAATATTTATTAGTATCCAACAGTAGCTCCATAACTCTTTCTACTGAGAGACATTTGACTAAAAATTTTAATGAGGTTTTTCTACAAATAAATTTTAACTTGCCATAAGACTATTCACTCTTACAAAATCTTATGATTGCAATATATTTTGATCTTTGAAATTATAATTAGTTATATACAAATTACTACACTTGCATTTTATAAAATATGAGTTTTTTTACACTGTTAACACTGATAAGAAACTTTATTTTTGTGTTATATGCAATAAGAATTTTTCTCAGAGGAATATTACTGTGCACATTCGCTCTCATACAGGTAAGAAACTTTATTCTTGTAGTATATGCAATAAGAATTTTTTCACAGAAGAGTAATCTGACTGTGACAGTCTCTCTAATAGGGATGAGAAACCTTATTCTTGTAATATGTCATAAGAGTTTTTCTTCTAGTTGTGATCTAACTAGACGCAGTCGCTCTCATGCTGGTGAGAAACCATGTTCTTGTAGTATATGTAATAAGAGTTTTTCAGAGAATTGTAATCTGGCTGTACACAGTCGTTCTCATACTGGTGAGAAACCTTATTCTTGT
Organism: Parasteatoda tepidariorum; assembly: GCF_043381705.1. Lineage (NCBI taxonomy): Eukaryota > Metazoa > Arthropoda > Arachnida > Araneae > Theridiidae > Parasteatoda > Parasteatoda tepidariorum. The sequence continues at coordinate 7,859,771 of NC_092213.1, forward strand.
AGTATATGTAATACGAGTTTTTTTTTACAGAAGATACATCTAAATAACCACGTTCTCACTCATACTGGTGAGAAACCTTATTCCTGTACTATGTGTAATAAGAGTTTTCAGTCAAAAGTAATCTGACTGTGCACAGTCGCTNGGTGAGAAACTTTATTCTTGTAGTATATGCAATAAGAATATTTTCACAGAAGAGTAATCTGACTGTGACAGTCTCTCTAATACGGATGAGAAACCTTATTCTTGTAATATATGTCATAAGAGTTTTTCTTCTAGTTGTGATCTAACTAGACGCAGTCGCGCTCATGCTGGTCAGAAACCATGTTCTTGTAGTATATGTAATAAGAGTTTTTCAGAGAATTGTAATCTGACTGTACACAGTCGTTCTCATACTGGTGAGAAACCTTATTCTTGTAGTATATGTAATACGAGTTTTTTACAGAAGATACATCTAAATAACCACGTTCTCACTCATACTGGTGAGAAACCTTATTCCTGTACTATGTGTAATAAGAGTTTTCAGTCAAAAGTAATCTGACTGTGCACAGTCGCTCTCATACTGGTAAGAAACCTTATTCTTGTAGTGTATGTAATAAGAGTTTTTCAGAAAAGCATAGCCTGACTGTGCACAGTCGTTCTCATACTGGTGAGAAACCTTATTCTTGTAGTATATGTAATACGAGTTTTTTACAGAAAATACATCTAAATAACCACGTTCTCACTCATACTGGTGAGAAACCTTATTCCTGTACTATGTGTAATAAGAGTTTTCAGTGAAAAGTAATCTGACTGTGCACAGTCGCTCTCATACTGGTAAGAAACGTTATTCTTGTAGTGTATGTAATAATAGTTTTTCAGAAAAGCATAGCCTGACTGTGCACAGTCAATCTCATACTGGTGAGAAACCTTATTCTTGTAGCATATTTAATAAGAGTTTTTTACCGAAGATTCATCTAAATAACCACAGTCTCATTCATACTGCTGTGAAACCTTTTTCTTGTAGTATGTGCAATAAGAGATTTTTACATAAGAAGCATCTAAATAATCAGTCTCACTCATACTGGTGAGAAACCTTATTCTTGTAGTACATGAAATAAGATACTTTTACAGAAGATAAACCTAAATAATCACAATCTCACTCATACTGGTGAAAAACCTTATTGTTGTATTATGTGTGATAAGAATGTTTCATATGAGTGTGATCTAACTAAACACAATTGCACTCATACTCGTAAAAATACCTTGATCTTGTAACTTATGTGATACATTTTCTACTCTTATTTTTTCACATAAGCGTAAGTGTGTTTTCTTTTGAGTAACTTAATTCTGTTAGTGAGTGTAATAAAAGTTTTTTTTTAAATAAAGTGATCTAGCCTTTCATTTATTTTCATTGTGGTTTTAAAATTCATTCTTGTAGTGCTAGTCAATTTAGGTCTCTCCACTACACATTCTTGAGGTTTGTGGTTTCTAGATCACCAATTTTTTTTAAACCAGTTCTTCAATCCACTTTTAGTTCAATACTTCTTTTTTACTACACATCCTAATCTTTCCTGGAGGTTCATTATCCTAAACTTCAATTGTCCAAACCCACCCTCCCTCAGATAGCAACTAACAATGATACTAGGGATGACTGATTCTACAATTGACAATAAAAACATGTTTAGTCCTTACCTACCTACTGTAGATATAAACTCTTCCAAATAAGAATGGTTATTTTTGAACTTGAATTGTTCACACCCACCCTCCTTCGCTCGGATACCAACAAACAATGATAAAGGAATAGTTGATTAGGTTTTTGTGGTTTTCCTCACTATGTAACGCAAATGCAGGTTAGTTTCATCAAAAAGTCCTCCACGAAAGCAAATTTCTACCTATACTTGATCCACGAGTTCCCTTGTCTTCTGGGTTCGTTTCAAAATTTCATGGCTACGGAGTTGGTCATTAGTAGTCTTAAACCCAAAAAATTGGGTTTTTTGTTCAACGACGGTATTAAAATAAAATGAATTCATATCATTAAAGTTCTTTTTCAGAACTAAGAGAAGAAAAAAGAAATTTTCTCTTTTATTAACTCTTCTTTTATCACCATTTTTACTATGACAACAGGTTTTAAAGAACGTTTCTAATAAGCATTGTTCTTTTACGGACACTTTTTTCTAAAAATACGGCTTTGTGAGAAAGTTAAATTGCAATTTCTAGTGTTGAATCAACGGGATTACAAACACACGATCGGCAACCTTGGAACTGCCCCAGTATTTAAGAAGCTTCGAACTTTACTCAGTCTCTATCCCACACAGTCTTACTTAATTTTTATGTTTCTGTTTTTAGCTTGTTATGTTCAGTTGTTAAATAAATGTTTAAGTTTATTGTTGTCATAGTTGTCTTCAACTTAATATGAGAGGGTTCCTCCCCCTCAATTGGTGACCCTTGTGTTTATTATGTTTTTGGATACGCTATTATCCGTTGTTTTNAATGATTTTTGTTTTGTTCTTTTATCTAGATTTTTCATTATCAATTTTTTTTTTTTTTATGACGCGGCAATTAAGAAGGTACTTATTACATTTCAAACTTAACTTTTTCTAAGAAAATACGGATTTTACAACTTGAATTTTTTTATAGCTGTTAATCAGTTTTTTATTTATCTTAAATATTTCTACTTATCTATTAAACATTTTTATCAGAAAAAATTTCCTTGACCCCTTACTAATATTATAGCTAAGTTTCGATTATTTTTAAATGATGGTTAAAATTGTTGATATTTTATTTTTTATAACCGTCGTAAACCAGCCGACCCATATTTTGGTTTTACGACTACTAATAACCAGCTCCGTAGCCTTGTAATTTTGAACCAATCCAGATGACAAGAAAACTCCCCTAGAGGTATGCCTCCGTGGAGGACTTTTTGATGGAACTAACCTGCATTTGTGTTACATAGAGAGGAAAACCTCCCACGATTAGCCTGTCGGCAAGGGGACTCCAACCCATGATCCGTCTACTACCACTGGCGATTTTTTACGTCAGCACGAGGGTTGGTGCGTGCCGGGAGCGGAGTTCGTATTGACCCAGGGCTAAAGAGAATAGAAGGGCTAGTTCACTCCGCTCTTAGAGCTGAAGCTACGATTTCCCTCCTCATGACGTCACTGTGTCCATAGATCTCGGAAGATCACACGCAAAGATATTAAGATATTATGATAACTTTGCATCTTTCTCTTTGTAAAAATAAGNTGCAGAGAATAACTCATTTTAGCACATTTAAACTGACCACTGATGATTTAGAGAAATAAAGCATTCCCGCAACAGCCCATTATGGGTCGGGGGAAGTAAAGGCTCCGCGATTTATTGACCAACGGCATGATTGAGGTAATGCGGTCAGCACTTACTGACAGGCCACTTTTATTTCTCAGATAAGCTGGTTGAGTTTCAAGTCGTCACTGGGGATCGGACCTCAGTTTCTTACTGATTATGTATACTAAAGCATAATGTTATATAGTTGAAATGAAGAGATTATCCATAACTTAACTAGGTTTTACTGATGCATTAATTTTAAATGGCTAATTTTGTTTTAGCATGTGATAAATTTCGTCTAATTTATTATGGGAGGTATAGGGCTATTCATCAGCTCCATGTTCCCCTTCACGTGTTTCTCCTTACTTTTTCCAAAAGGCTGCCTTGTTTTTCCATAGTATGATAATAATACTTTACGGGAAAAATTATTCATAATTTTTTTAAAAATATGTAATTTCCTGGCTTTATTTTAAGTAGTCATTTTTTTTAAGTACAATTATTTATTTTTTTTTAAAGTACTATTTCTCTTTTCTGTTTTTAAAAATCTAATTAAATGTGCAAAAATTATTAAAAATATTATTTTGAGATTTCGCCAGATTAAAACTATAAAAACACTCCTTATTCAATAATGAATGAATTATTTCTTGAAGCAAGAATTCCACCATGTTTGCGATTAGTTTTAGAGATTGACAATAGATGGGACTAGGAAACATTTTCTTGATCTCGGCCAGGTAATAAATTAAGGCTTAAAATTGAAGAAAATGAATTATGACTGTTTGAAATTTTTTTTAATTATTATCATTGAGATTTTAGATGAAACATCTAACCAGTTCAAAATTCGTTTAAGCAATTATATTGTCTTTAAATTCTTATCTTTCAATTTATGTTGCGATGTAAAGATAGATCAAAGAAAATATTGCACTATTTTAGACTAAAGTATTATATATAAGAAATAACAGAAAATGTTAGCATTCCATAGTTTTACCTAAACATAAATACTTTTTAAAATTATTTCCCAAATTTGATTTTTAATTAAATTCTTAACTGATTATGAAACATCGTGAGAATTATTGGAAATCCTAATAATTTAAATTTAGAGGCGCTTATAATAATCACATTACATTACAACTCATCTGGAACTCAGTTATCTTCAGCACTTAAACAGGTTTCAATGTTTTCTATCTTTACTTAATTTCCAGTTATTCGCCAGATTTCAAGAAAATTTTTTATTGTTTGAATATTAATTTACTACCTTTATATGTATTCTTTTTGTGCAAAAGACTAAAGAAATATATATTGAGGGCGATGTGTATGGAACATCATACCAGAGCTGTGGAGTCGATAGTTGTAATGTTAGATTCTAACTCCGAGAGCTTGTTAACGACTACGGTTTGTACAGCCCGCAAAAAAACACCTGAATAACTTTCGTTCTAATGATCGGATTTTTACGTACTAAGTGCCAATCTTAATGGTTTCTGGGGGTGACCTCAAATATGCTAATTGTTTAGTGCTAACTAATAATTAAGTTACGAAATCAGATACACAAGCTAAAATAAACTCTCGTTATAGTAAGAAAAGAAGTAAGTTTTGGTGTCTTTGTTGATTAAACTTGTCTACTTACCTAAAAAATCAAATTCACAAAGATACAGGCTAATCTGGATAATATTTCGTGACTGCTCCAATCATTGGAATGTCTCTGAAGTAAGATGTTTTGCGTGATGCATATTTCTTTAAAGGTTGGCACATTTATCAAATTTAAATAAAAACAAAGTATTACTGCTCATTAGGTTGAAGATATAAGTTGGCTAAAGAATGATAGATTGTTTTATAAATAGATGGACTTGAAGGATACAATTTTAACGTTCCCATCACATTTTACGGTTCTTAGATATCCAATACATTTTCGACTAAAGTCGTAAATATTAGATAATCGGTGTTTAAAAAAATTCACGTGATTAGAGAGACCTCTAAATAATCTTCAATTTTACTGGAACTTTTTGAACTTGATTTTTTTGGTAAGTAGACAAGTGTATTCGTCTTCGATGCGAAAACTGAGTGTTTTTTGCCCCTCCCTTGGATGCATACAGTTTTATTCATTGTAATTTATGTTATTTTTATTTCACTTTTGTTATCTTGTATCACTGCTGCGTGATTATACTTTTATATAATTATATTTATGTACAGTGCGGAAGAGAACGGAATGGCTGACTAACTTTTGATCTCTGCAATTATAACAGTTCTAGAAGTTTGATTAAAATCTGCTTTGATTAGTGTAGACGATATTTAATATAATGAAATCCGACACAAAGACATATATTCTTTGAATAAATATTTTCTCTTGGCAGATTTGGAGTCTTGATTACCAAAATATAAATATAAATGGTCAGAATATGAGAGCGTTAAAAAAAAATTAGTCGTAATTTATTTTATTTTATTGAGAGACATCAAATTGGATATACCATTTCGGTACCTGTTCTCGCCAACTGAAATCGTCAAGGCGTCAAATAAATTTGTACGCTTGTTAAATTTAGAATAGATTTTACATATTAATTACAGTTATACAATAATTTGTAATCCAAACATCTTTTAATGTATATTATTTTAGTATTTAGGAAATTCTAAAGTTAGGAAAAGAGCAATGGTTTGAGATGATTCTAAAATTAGCACAGTTTTGGAATCTTTCTGCAATTTTTATTTTTAGTATTTGCTACTTAACAAAATAAGGCATATCAAGCATTTTCCTGATATAACAATATTAAGTTGAGAATTAATATTAACAACTTTTAAGCAATTTTTTTCATCATTAACCTTTTTCAAAGGTCAATTTTCTAAAAGTTAGTGTGCGAGAATAAGTTTGAACATCACGTGTCCATAATTTTTTGTTCATTTAAAAAGCAAAGCAATCCGTTGCATTTATTTTGCTGTGCATGTATATGCACTTACTTTTCAGTACTCAAATAAATAAGAATCAATTAAAAAAAAGACAATTTGTCTTCATTTTTTTTTACAAAAAAATAGTACGCCTTGTCAATAATCAGCTGTTTCGCTTCGAATAATTTTAAACAGCAGAATGTTTTTAATTTTTTAATAAGATTTAATTCTCAGCTAACTGGCAATAATTCTAAGTTTTCTTTTAATAAAAACTTGACAATAATTTAAAATTGAATTTTACTTTAATGGAAAACCTAAATTTATTACTATATTAATGAAAAAATAATAATATATGTTGTAGCGTAAAGAATAAAATTTTGAAAAATGTTGAAATTTAAATAAATAAGTGGTAAAATAGTTTAGAGAAGCTCGCGCGAACAGGTCATTAAGAAATTTAGTTTAAGATTAAGAAGATTTATATAATGTTGAGAAATGTTAAGATGCTTAAAAATGTTTACTACGTATTCGGGTTAATAATTATAAAATATATATTGAAGAAATTGATAAATATATTATTCCACATCTATGCATACGTATGTATGTTATTGAAATTGCATCAATTATTAAAAGAACAAACTAAAAAATAAAATTAAAAAGAGCTGATGTATGATATCATTCTTCCAAAAACGTGCTTTTATAAACCCGGCATTCGTAGAATAAAATGTTTTTTATTCAAATCTCTTTACTAAATTGCAAATAAATTTTTAGACTACTAAAAAGGAAACATCGTATTTTATAATTAAAAAAAAGAAGAGTGTAGCAATCGGTTATTAGCGAAAAAAATATGAATGAAATTTTACTGTACATAAGCTCGTTAGTCAAGTTCCTCGTAAGTTAACCACATTTAAATATTAATCAACCCATTTAAATAGTTCTTCATTGTCGCCAAATTAATTTTTTTAAAGTTTTTTATTTTAATTTTTCTCGGATTCTACTAAATAAAAACAGTTGAAACTCAAAATTTTGAATAGAAAGACATGTAGATTAATATCTTATTAAGCCGACCGGCCTGTGTAAGGGGCAGGGAACTGTCCCTGCATCAGAAAGATTCTGGATTCGAATCCCGGGCAAGGCATGGATGTTCTTTCCTTCTCTGTACTATCTGTCTTCACTGTGGGAGCGACTTTGGCCCACCTAATATGGTGCCCCTGAGAGAGACGCCAACAAAAATCGCCCTGTAAATGCCTGAATTGACGGATGTTAACCCAGGTGGGCATTGAAAAAAATATCTATATTTTAGCCGACCAGGTGGCCGAGTGGTTAGCGTGCCTGACCATTACCTCCTAGAAAGGAATCAAGCCTCACAACGGGTTACTATAGGCGATGATGACGTAGTAGAGTTAGGCCCAGAGGGAAACCAGTCAGGGTAGTTATTTTTACGAAAAACTCCGAATCTGATCAAACGAGCCATTGGCGATATTCTCAAGTATTATAACCTGTGTCGGCATTCAGCCAATTGGCGAATATTTTTGATTTGAATTTGTAAACAACCGTCTGTGTTCTGGTGTCAACGTTCTTCGTAAAATTTATATTTATTCTACAAATGTTATAAATGTCAGCATTAATTTAATTCTTAGTGTTATGAATAATTGCATATGAGTGCTGTGTACCAAACTGCAGAGGATTTTACAAAGTTGATGGTACAAAAGTATTAAATTTTGGATTTCCCAATACGTAAGAAATGGCTTGCCGCCATGCCAAGAGATTTTGAAGTTGCAAAGAATTCTAAAGTGAGTAATATTTGTTCTTATTTTTAAAAATTTAATTATGCTTCTTTATTATATTTTTACTAAGAGTAAATTATTTTAAATTGTGGATAAATTATTTATAATAATTAAGTTGTTCTTATCAATCATATCGCAAACTATTGTAATATATAGTTATTTTTATAGAGTTTTATTTTATAAAAATATTAATAATTTTAGTATTTTATTAAATTTTTGCTCAAACTTNCCCATCATGATTTTTACATTGCACAATGATATTGTGATAGACTTCATATTATAATTTTCATTCATTATAATTTAAATACTTTATAATGTTTATACTATTTAATTGCAGATAATTTTCATTACCAAATCAAAAAGAATTTAAAAGTTATAATTTAAAGAATTTATAATTAAATTAATAAAAAAATGAAGATATTGGTGTCTATATCTTAATAAGAAAAGTTAAAACCATAGCGTTAAAGTCACTAATTTTTATGGAACAAAATTCAGTTATCAAGTTACTTTTTTTGAGAGAATTAATTAAACCTTCAGTAACATTTTAATTAAAACAACACTAAATTAGAGGATCTGGAACAAAGATGGTAGTGTGTCCAGTTAAAAAATATAAATAAATAAAATTCTTATTAGGGTCAGTGGAATTTATATTAATTGTAGAAGATAGTTAAGACTAACAATTGTAGCATTAAGTTAACATTTTGGAATTTAGAGTGTCTCACAGAGTAACTTACAAAAACAACATACTTAAATAATGGAGAAAGTCCTTATTTATTACAATAATCAAAAATTCAATATTTCAGGAATTTTCGACAAATATATGCAGCAATATTCAAACAAACAAAGATAAGACTTTCAGTTAAAAAGTAATCACATTATTAATTCTAATTTTACTAAGTGAATTGTCATCTTTTATGAATTTGTAAATTTTCGTTTTAATAATAAGCAAGTTTCACACTTAAGTTTCACATTTCATCTATTAGTTTTGATAAGTTGTTTTAAAAACATTATCAAATGAAAGATTAGTATATAAAATTTTGTCAAAGCAATAAATTTTCTTTTCAATACAATAAAAAAAAATTGGGAAGCATTTATACTTACTACATGCTAATTATTTGATTATGTAATAATTTGGGTATAGATTTCTTAGTCCTAGAAATTAAATAAGCTTTTAAAAAACAACTGACCTCTGTCAGTTTTCAGAAGATAAGATTTCACTTAACATGTTAATTTTTATAACTTTTGCATATTCAAATATATATATATATACACTACCAGTCAAAAGTTTAGACTCACTCTTGAATTTTTAAAAATAGACAAATAACAATTAAAAATGACTTCTTTTAAACTGAAAATTACATTAAATTAACCTTATTTTGAGAAATGTAGGTACGCTTATATAGTAAGAACCATAATTTTATGCATAACTTATGAATTTCGACCAATATTGGATTCTTCGAAATATCCTCCTTTAGCCCTTAACACAGCAGCACATATTTTTGGCATTCTTTCTATTAGTTTTTGTAATGTTCTAGCTGATATCTGGTTCAAGCAACTAAGTAAAGATTCCCAAAGCTTGTTTTGATTGGTACGTCTCATTTTTGTAACATTTCTATCGAGTTCATCCCACAATAGCTCAATAGGATTACTATCAGGGGATTAAGGGGACCAATCCATGTATTTCAGTACTTTTTCTTCTTTTTTTTTTGATGCAATATAGTTCGTACACAATTTCGATGAATGGTTTGGATCATTATCTTGCTGAAAAACAAATCCTTGATCAACGATTCTCTGTCCACATGGAAAGGCGTAACTCTGCAAAATTCTGTGATAATATTTTTTATCCATAATATCCTCTATTCGCGATCGCAACACTCGAATACGCCATCTGGGGAGAGACCGGTTTCATGCCTTTAGCCCCTCTCCTTCTCTTTTCAGTTATATAGGAATGTACTACGATATTTTCCCATTTTTTAATATTTTTCCTTTTTACTTAATAAAAATATTTTTAAAAATTTCCGTGATACTTTTCTTTAGAACTATGTTTAATGTAGTTTTCAGTTCCATATAATTTTTCAAGTTAAAAGATTTTAATCTATATGAAAATCAAGAGAGAAACTAACGTACTTCCTTCCTCTATGACTTTCCACACGCTAATGGGGAAAGCATATGAAGTGTTGCCATAGGAAAAGAGTTCTGCTCTACGCCACCTGCAGCCCATTTCGATCGCCAATTCTTACAAGATCTCCAACTTTATCACCGGCAAAACATCCCCAAATCATGACTGAACCTCCACAATGCTTTACAGTTGGTAGTAAACATTGACTTGTCATACGTTCACCTACTAAACGACGAGCATACTGCCTTGGTTTGATTCCAAACTATTGAAATTTTGTTTCGGCCGTAAACAAAACCTTTGAGCACTGTTCTAAAGACCAGGTAACATGTTTTTTAGCCCATTGCAGTCGTTTAATTTATTTTGCTTTTTTAAAGAGGTTTCCTGGCAGCTACACAACCTTTTAAATCATAGTCACGAAGTCGACGTTGTACAGTAGATACTGACACAATTTTCTGCCGAGTAGCATTCAATTCCTCATTGATTTCTGGTGCTGTTCGAGTTTGCTGTCGCTTAATTTGAATGCGGATAAACTTACCCTCACCTTTGGACGTTATTCTAGGTCTCCCTGATCGCTGGCGGATCTTATTTTGGCCAGTTTTTTTCTTCCTTTGCAAAGTTCTGACAACAATGATCTGAGAAACATTAGTTTTAAAGGCAATTTGTCAACTTGAATAGCCTTCTGCATGAAGTGCAATAATTACTGCTCGTGTTTCCACACTTGAAGTAATTATTGACATTGAACTATTTTTGAAATAAATACAAGTGAGTCTAAACTTTTGACCGGTAGTGTATATATATATATACGCACAATGGAACCCGTTTAAGAGGTTCCCGTTTAAAAAGTTATCACGCGTAAGAAATTAATTTTTTAAAAAACCAAGTACCACAATGTTAAATTTACCTTCATAAGCAGTTTTTTTTTTTCGTTTAATAAGTTTTCACAAGTTTCCAATTTTCTTCATTTTTACATTTTATATTTAAAATTTCTTATCTAGTTTTACCTTTCTGTGACAAAAACAGATATCTGGACTAAGCCAATTTAACAAAGACCACAGGCCTTCTTTGCTCATCCATTGCACAGAAGAAGGTGATTCATCGAGAACAGGTGTGAGCAAAGGAATGTGAACCTTTAGATGAACAATGAAGCTGATAAGAATGTAGGGAATCACTTGGACATTGCGTCCACTGTAAATGAAAATCAGAGAGCCTGATGACGCATGCACTGCACTGCTGTACCCAACCCTTCAGTGATTGATATGAAGGTTCATTTTGATTTTTATCTTAAATCAAACTTTCAAATATCAAATTTTCAGATATTTGCAAATGGTGAATAAATTAAGCATTTAATATACTTTCTATTCACATTTAAAATATAGTTGATTTAGTCTAAGATAAAAGAACTCAGTTCTTCACTTGATTACAAAACACTAATAATTTAGTCTATAAAGTAAAAGCAACCCTGTAAGCATAAACAATCACTACGAATTCTCAATTAGTAAGGATAAAACTATTCAACTCCATATATTTAAACTAATTTGAATGGAGTCAAGAATCCCCAAAGATACTGTTTGGACTCTTAATGCTTCTAAGCAATGCGCATTGCTTACGCGCGTAAAGAAGTAAGAAATAACTGCCCCTTTTAAGACACACACGCAGAAACAGTACTACAGTAATAATTTTTCCTTCATGTTTCAACTTTCGTACGGAATTTTTCAAAATAACTGTTAAAAAAAATTATGCGCTCGACATTTAGACCAATTTAAATTAAATCTTCATACAACACAAAAGAATTCTTGAAAAAAAAAAAAGACAGCTTATTGTTATAAAAATTGGAGTAAATTGCTTACACCTTTCAATATTATCATTAAACAAATTTTGTTTTGTTTTGTAGAATCTTTGAGTTTACATAACTTACGTAAAAACAGAACAACTACAAAGCATGACCACTCCCTGTGATAAACATTCTTTAGACTTCCTACTTATAAATTTGTGTTATTATTATTAAAATAAAATTTTTCTTTTGCTAATATTTTCTTCTACTTATTATAATGAACATAATTCAAAATTTTCGGGATCTCCTTGATTGATAATTTCTGAATCAAAATATGGAGAGTTTTACTTTTATATGCATCAAAGAGATATATATATATATTTATAAATTTATCGCTTGAGTGTTACAAACAATATTTTTCTTCTTCTAATAAAGCAGTGACAAGTTTAAAAACTAAACACACTTTGATGTTACTATTAAAACACAGCTATAAAGAGTCCATGCTTCAAATCTTAATAGTATAAAAGTTAGAAAATTTGCATAAGATGATGAGACACATTTTCCATAACTATTAATTTAATTGAAATCCAAGTTTTATTTTTGATTAAATTTTTTTTACTTAAGAACATATGAAAGATATATAAATATTGCAGCTAAGGTTTCATAAGGGAATACTTCATAATTTAAAAGCAATTAAGAGCACCTAAGAACGTTCTCTGAATATCGAACCAATTTCAAAATTAATTAATTTCAGTCATAAAGAGAAATAATAAACACAGCAAAGAAAACAGAAATTTTTATTGATATTTGTAAATGTTTAATAATTAGAAAATATTTTAGACAATTTTCCTAAGTTCTAATCTTCTCATTTCTAGTTTGCTGTTTACACAAGTTCCGTTTGCTGTTTTCTAGTTTGAAGTTAATGTAAGCGACAAACTTACATTGGCGAGATAATTCGTATCTTAATAAATTCTCAATAAACGCGATAACTTTTCCAATCCTTGCAACCGAGAGTGACATACAACAGCCAATCAAAACCCAATTACCCGAATAATATCATTGTTGCCATTCCTTAGTAGTTACCATGGACAGAGACGAGCGACTAGATCAAGTGATGCATCTGACACGCCCTCAACTACGTTTCAATGACATCATCAAATATTAATGTAGTGCTGTCATCTTTAGGAGTTTGATTATACTACATATATTTTGATGACAATATAATTTTTTTTTTTTAATCCTTGAATTAAATCGTTTTTCATGTTACTTTAAAATTTATTACACTTAAAATGAATTTTTCTCATAGTTTTTTTCTTTTTTAATAAAATAGTGAATGCTCTTAATTTCACACAGTGAATATTTTATGATATTTACAAATTTAAAAATTTTATTTTAGTCTAATCTACTACTTTTATTATGAACAAACTGTCTTCCTTCTACTTATAAATTTTAATTAAAAAATTCAAAGTTTTTTTTAAATTTAAGAATAGTTAAATTAGAAATTTCATTAAATCTGTGCGTATTTTTATAATTATCAATGGGTAAATTGTTGGAAGTAATGAATATAATTGTTTAATACTTTACTCTGAATATTTTGAAAAGTTAACAATTCTGCTCTGTGGCAGAATAATGGTCAAGTGTTGGCAACTTTCGGGCAACAGTGGCCTGCGAGAAACTGAAAAATAAAACATCATAGAAAAGGACCAACTCGAAATGTTTAACTCCTACATTAACTATCTACATTTTTTTAAAAAATCGCAAGTTTACAATCTATTTGGCTCCTTGGTGATTGTAATTGGCGCTACAGATCACGATACTGAAATATCTCCAAGAAATTATTTGTTTAGATATTTATTAAAAAGAGAAGAAAAAAAACTTTCCAACATACTTGATATTTTCAAGAAGTAAGATAATTTGTTGTTTTAATTATAAGAATATTTAAACTAGAAATATTCCTTAAATATATATGTGTTTGAAGCTTATCGAAATAAAGGAAAACAAAACAACATTTTAAGTGCATGTTTCGGCAGTTATCTACACTGAATTACATATATATGTGTATTCAGTTTTGTGTTAAAATTACAATAAGCTTTAATTTTTCTTATTTTATGAAAAAAAATATATTACAATTTGAATCAAAGAAAAGAGGTTCACTTCTGAAAAAAAATATATTCTAAATAGCGAAGAAGAGTTTTAAACAGAACAAAACAAAATGCAATGATTGTGATAACTCTTAGTTAGTTATACTTTTAAAATTAAAAGAAATAATTAGTCTATATGAAATTGATCTAAAGATGGCAGCACTACACTAATTTTTGATGACGTCAGTTAAGCGTGGCCGGAAGCGGGTCAGATGCATTGCTCTATTTAGTCGCTCGTGATATTGAGACTGATTCTTACTTTCATAGATCATTATTTGGGCAAATACAAGAAGTAAAAGTCGTATTCTGAATTTATCAATTCGATCAATCAGTGACCTAGGCTTGTGTTTATATTTATGTTTATTGCGAACTGCCCTTTTTTTAATCTTCTGATTATTGTCTTCGATTTTTACGTAGAGAAGGATTTTTACCGTCACATGAACAAAAATTTAAGAAACCTCTTATGATGAATCGAAGTTTTTCACCTCAACATAATTCTCCTCGTTCTCCTGTTAATTTTTCGAATCGTTTTCGAATGGCACAATTTCCATCACCTTATAATTCTAGTAAGTTTATAAAGCTATTTTTTTTTCTTTTACTTTCTTGTAGTACCATTGACTGAGTTATATAATTTTTTTCCAATTAAGTTAAAAAGTTTAATTTTGTGAATCAGATTGACAGCAATTTTATTTAGAACTACACAATTGTGACATAGTAATTGAAAATACTTTCTTATCTGGTTTTCACTTGTAAGTTTATGAAGCTAATTCCATGGTAATAGGCGCAAGAGTATGCCAACTTTGCGTCGATTACCTACCTGATTCGTTTACGGCGTGCTGAACTAGCAGAGCTTTAAAAGAAAAAAAACTAACTTGATGAAACATTAATCACAAAAACAGATATAGATGATAATTGATAAAAATCAAATTAAAAGAAAAACTAATCTAATTAAAACAGAAAGGGTTATAAATGCAGTAAAAAATGGGTGATAATCTATGCTTGAAAATTATTTTAAACAACATGAATACTTTTTGTAGACTATTTCATTAAAATCAATTTTGAATATAAAAATTTAAAAATATTTTTTTTAAATTGGTTTATACGTGTATTAAATAAATAAGGCATTAAAAAAAGTATTTAACGAAAGGAAGTAATAAAAATAGTTTTAGTAAAGCGAATGTTTTCATTTGCACACAAAAAAATAACCTTAAATAATGAAATATAAAAATATTCTCAAAGTACTTAAAAAAATTCTACTCAGTTTTTAAGAAAAAACTACTAAGTTTAAAAAAATCAAAAGCCAGGGATCTGTCTAGGCCAAATTTGCTACTATTTACCTTCACAAATTCCACTTTAGGAAAACAGAGTGAGTAACGTTTTTAAAAGGTGCTTATTTTCCATTTTTAAAAGCCCTTAAAGGTGCTTTTTTCAATGAGTGTTTTTAAAAAGTGCTTAATTTTCCCTTTTTCAAAATGAGATTTTTCCTTTACCATGTTGATTTTCGCTACGAATTATGCAAAAAGACATGATTCACATTGTTTTATTCAACGTTTTCATAATTAATTCAATCCCAATCTATTTCGGCGTATTGTCAGGCGTAGCGTATGAAATTCGTTTTACGTGATTCAAAATTTTATGATTTTTGACAATTGTCAAAAACAAGTTTTTTTTGACATGTCGATTAAAACAATATAAAACCAAATATTGTCAAAAATTTTCCAATCCTGCCTAATTTAATTATGAAATTTTTTTAAAGTGCTTGCAAAATATTTTTTGAGTGCTTGAAAAGTGCTTATTTTTTGTTGAATTATTTGGCTATGCACCCTGGAAAAACGGCAGTTTCACTAAATACTTTTTCTTAAAATTTTATTTTTGTATCCCGTAAGAAACGATAAATCCATATTTTTGTGTTGATTATTTAATATAATTTTTAATTTTCACAAATTATGCCTAAATTTTCACAAAATAGGAACCTGTCAGAAAAACCTAGACAGATCCTTGAGAACTATAAAAAGTCATCACATACCTTAACGCACTAAAAAACTAAACAACATTTAAATTTAAAAAAAATTATAAGAAAGGTGAACAAAAATTAAAATATATTTGAATTGAAGGTGAAGTTAGATTAAAGCTTTGAACATTTCATTTTGCTAAAAGTGATAATTCTTTAAAGGCTATAAGTTCAGTTTAAACTAAAACAAAAAGTAAAACATACTCTATTATCATCTAATAACTTGGACATAGAACTTCAAATGTTTACATGAATGTCCAGAGAGAAACAACTTTCCATCAATTTCAATCATATCCATTAACTTGGATCATGTAAGCAGACCTTAATGTTAGTGATTTGTAATTTTAGAATTAAATATAGATCTAGAACACTTTTGGTTTTTTATAAGAATGAAAAATTAAATTCGATCTTCTATTATTCTAAAAATTGGTACAAGATAAAGCACTGGACACATTTATAAAACTATAAACTATTTTTAAAAATTGTAAAACTAATTACAGCGAAAGCTCTGTTAAGCGAACACTATTAGGACTGAAAAAAATGTCCGTTATGGAAAAGGCACACTAATAACAAAGCTAATGCCGTAAATTGTTTTTTGTGTAATTGCATACGACGCCCGGTGGCTGAGCGGTAGCGCTTCGCGCTGTCGTGCCACAGGTCCTTGGTTCGATCCTTGGGCCGGGCAAGGCCGACTCAGCCTGTCATCCCTTCAGTGGGTCGATAAAGGAGTACCAAGCATGCTTGGGAACTAACACTGGGGGTTCCGCGTTCGGCTGACCACCTGACCGGAACATATGCTCCTGCACCCCAGAGCCCAAGATCAAGAAAACTGAGATGGGCACAGTCGGCCTTGGCCCTCTTTGGGCTGTCGCGCCACTGAGTTAGTTTTTAGTTAGTAATTGCATACAGTACGAAAATAATAGATTAAGAAATTTTATATAGTACATGCTTTTGTTTTATATTTATCATGTCTCCATGCTACATTTTAAAATCATTTTTAGACCAATTTCACTATTTTTGAAAAAATAATATCTTAGTTTCTCTATGCATGTTTGAGCATCACGTCCAAGTTTTCACTTTTGGTTCTTTTTTTTTTTAAATGTGTAAATTAAATATCAGTTTCTTCATTATCTCTCTTACTGTCATTATTTGGAACCATTTCAAGTATTTTCTTCATATTTCATCATTCTTTTGAAATTATATTTGTGACAATGATTACAAAATCATTATTGCTGATAACACTTTCTCCAATAAAGTGAATCAAATTTGTTAATGCAGAAACAGCTTCGACAGAAATTGTGCCTTTTATGACATCTGCAATTAGATTTCTATCTAGTCTATCCTTTTCACAGCCTACCTTAGTAAAAAAGTTTAAACTGGTTGAGTATTTTTATTTTTCACCAGGCAGCAATTATCCACAATGAAGCTTGTGTGACATCAACTTTTACGTTTAACGCATCCCCATCACTTTATATGACAGAGTCCTCCCTAAGAATTAAAAAGGGCAGGAAGCCCCACAGAAAAGCTCACTTTGAGTTTTGAAAGGGCTCTCAATTTAGCAAATGTATAATAGTATGTAATAACTGAATTCCATCCTCAACAAATTTTAAATTATCTTATACTATTTTATGTCAAAAAGTAATGTTCACTCATTATAAAAATAAGAGAGAGATTTGAAGTTTATATGAAATAATTAAAGACATCCGAAAACGCAACCAGTGTGCACAAATTTTTTTCAAGAAAAGTCAACTTAAAAAATGATAATTGTAATATTAAACTGAGAATTATAAGAGAATGAACATTTTAAGGTGTATTTTTTTTTAAAGCTATTTATTTAAAAAATAAATTTAAAATCACTTATTTACTTAATTAATAGAGTCACTTAAGAGGAACACAGTATGAAACATGGCAATGTGTCCTTCAAGGTGAGATTTAAGTGATGCATAGAAAAAAGAACATGGCAGTACCTACCTATAAAGTTGTTGTATTCAATAGTCAATCATCTGCCAAGAGTCTGAATAAATGTTTGATTAATGTGTCCACCTTCATGACTAGTTTTCTGTTCTTTTTTTTTAAACTCAGTTATGTTAACTAAGGGGGGGGGGGAAATTGTTTAGAAGAAAGAAGGAATTTTCCCTGGGGAAGTGGAACTTGCAGGGACTTTTGTCACCTGGATAAAAAGATGCCACTGTTCGAAATATTTCGCATGAGTTGCAAAGTTTTTCTCTCATTTCTTTGTAAAGAAAAAAAAAAGTAACTGTATAATTTTTAGTTAAGCATAAGGCAAAAAATTTGCATGCTTTTAAAAATAGTAAAAAGATGCATATATTTTTGGGCAGAAAAAACTAAAGTAGAAATATTTTCTTTTAAATTTAAAAAAGAATCGTCCAGTTTGAAGAGATTGAAAAATAACTTTTCGAGACATAAATGAGTGTCCGCTTTGTATAAAGTTTTATTCACAGAAGATTCATGAGGAATTTAAAAAGTAGCTGCAACGAGAAGCATTAAAAAGCTGTTTTGTATGAGTGTCCATAACATGAGGTTTCACAGTATTTTTAAATGTTTGTTTTTACTGTCATTTTCTGAGGAGCTTTTTTTTAATTTTTTTTTTTAAAAAGTAAGGTAATGAAGAATCATTTGTTATGTATTAGGTTAAAAAGAAAAATAATTACCTTCTTTAAATGCCATTTAGAGGAATAATTAATTTTAATTTGTTCTCTAAAATATGTTATTGTACAAAATAGTTAAATTCTTTTGACAAATTAAATTATCATTAAAATGACTCANGCACCTATTTTACATGTAATGAAGAGTCATTTGTTATGTATTAGGTTAAAAAGAAAAATAATTACCTTCTTTAAATGCAATTTAGAGGAATAATTAATTTCAATTTGTTGTCTAAAATATGTTATTGTACAAAATAGTTAAATTCTTTTGACAAATTAAATTATCATTAAAATGACTCAACTAAAAATATTAGTAATACATTTATTTTTCAGAAGTAGTTAATGAATTTACAATAGTCATATGTTGTACAAATTCGTGAATTTAATTTTATAACTTTGATGAAAGTAATAAAGCATAAACATTTTGTTCAATAAAGATTTTTGACCTAATATTGAACAAAATGTTTGTACTTTATTCAGTTAAAATAAATTGCCATTACCAATTTTTCAGCTACTCTATTAAGATTGATATATTTGATACTAAAAGTATTTGAATTTTATAATTAATACAGAGGCACATTAATATTTTTTTACTGATACTAATAAAATAGGTACTTACCCATCTCTAATAGAGGGATTCACTTTCATGTAGCATCTCGCAAATTTATGTACCTGTGTTTTGCAAAGCTCAGCTGCTACATATAAATCTTAATTCACTATAAAGCTTAGCTTATTAAGAACATACATAATTGAATGTGTGAAATATTATGTAAAAGTGCTAAATCTCTCTAATGATTCATTTTTCCTAATGATAATAGATTCTTTTAAAAAAATAAATTTCTCTCATATAACGAGTTTTGTGATATTTAAATAGAATATTAATAATTAAATTTTTGCTTTAAATTACTTTATTAATTACTTAATACGAAATTGAAAAGAAAAAAGTCAGTTTCTGCCAGGAAAAAGCATATATTTCTTCCAATAGAATCAGTTTTTCCAATATGCAAGAAAATTTCTGATTGTGTCTCAAATTATTATATATATCTTTTTTTTATTACTACTTAATACTAAAATACTTTTTTTAGGAATATTTCAATGTCTTTTTTAAAATTATAGTATAAAATAATATTATATAACGAGGAGTTATTTATTTATTTAATTAGATATTCACCCCCGTATGCAGTATGGTTCTCCCCAATCTTCTCCCAGTTTCCGCCACAGTAACAATCATTACAACCAAATTTCCGATATCCGACAAAGGAATTCATTTGATCTACCGAGCCCTCAATTTCACAGTTCTCCAAAAGTATATTCACCAAGAAATAATTCACCTTATGGAAGCTATAATTCTCCAAATAGCTCTTGGAATAACCAATCAAAACGATCCATCGGCTCTAGTAGAAACTCCAGTTCTTATTTTGCTGATACTTCTGGTAGTCCCTATTCTATATCTAATAAAAAACAAAGGTATCAAGATAAGGTATGTTTCTTTAAAAAAATTAATAATTATTAATTTTAACCAGTATTTTTTATATGTTTAACTTTTTTGTCATATCCTTCATTTCTAGTCAAGTTCTAGGCCAGTATTTGCGTATGGCAGCCACTGGCTACCAGATACATAAAAAATGGTAAATAAGTGTAAAAAGTAACCCAATCTTTGTTAGTAAACAGTGATTAAAGTTTCAAAAATTTTAAAATGGGAAAAAAAGTATGGGCCTAATTTTTTAACTAAAAAGATTTAAATTCAAGAATTCATATTTTATAAATAAATTTTTTTTTCACAAAATGATTAACAAAATGGGGTCAGAAATAAAAAATATTGATTAATGTACTAAAAAAATTTTCTACTTACTTTAAAATATAAAACTGTAAGCATATAATCTTTATTTATATTTAAAAATCAATAATTTTCCATTATAAATTAATGAAGAGTAACTTGCTCTTTAATGTAAATAAGTAATGCAAATTTAACCTTAAAAGAATTTCTGAACTTTTTCCAGATTCACTATATTTTTAAAATAAATTAACCTTTGTTATTCTTCTTGTTGTATAATATATATTAAAAAAAGTAGCAACTTTAAAAAAAAAAACATAGAAATTAGCGGCAATAACTACATGAAAAGCAATTGATAAAACAACAGCAATTAATGATGGAATAATCTTAAATCGAACTTTAAAAAAAAATAACTACTCAAATGCATGATTCAAAATTAATATGTATTCTTTTTAAAAATCATGAGGTAACTCATAGCAATAATTACTATTGGTGTGAAATCACTGAAATGTTTTTTTTTTTTTTTTTTTTTTTCATATACAGTAACGAATTGTGTAGAGGCCAAGTTCAAAATGAAGTAATTTAAACCATGAAATAAATACAAATTTTTACAGATATGAAACAGAGAATACAGAAATTTACATGATAAATGTAAAAAGTTGATACTTTAATGACTGGTATTCATGAACTGAATTTAACATTGCTTTTGAACAAAACATGAGAATTGTGTATATTAAAGTAGGATAAGTGTCAGTACCACAAGTATAAATAAAAAAATAACATTAAATAGAAATTTAACAAAAAGCTTTACAATTTAATAATTCAAATAAAATTTACTTAAAAAAATGGAATAATTTTCTTAACAAAGAACAAGGCTGTTATGTAAATATATGTATAACATATTTCTTAACATTAAAAACTAAATTATCATCTTATTTAATACTGTTCCGAAAATCACTTGCAGAGACAGTGAAGATGTAAAATCAATACCCACAAAAAAAGTTAGGCGTCTTTATCTAACTCCGAACTGATATTTAAGTTATAAAATTCTGAATTATTTATTTTTATTGTTTTCACCTCTAATTAAGCTACTTATTATTAATTTTAGTTGCTTTACCCTTTGTATATTTCTGAATTATTTTCAATGTTCCCAAGAATTCCACTTTTCAGGCTATTTACTGGAAAAAATAACATAAAAAAAATTAAAATAAGTGAATAAATAATTTTTCAAGAATTTTTAGGTGTATTTCATGACTTTTAATATTAATGGGCAAGATATTGAAAAAGTAAAAACAAAAACATTGTCAAAACCTAATTCTTGGACGAAGCTTTGAACAGTTGATAGGCAATTAAACAAATTTTGAACTTTTTTTACAGTGCCTTCCTCGTAAATATTTTGACAAATTTCAATAGCATTTTCTCGCTTCATTTGAAATCTCTAATTTGTATATTTTTCTTTACTTTATTTTCAATAAGGATTTTAAAAATAAATATTAAGGGTGGTCATGGCAAAGCACCTATTTTACATGCAAAATTTTCTTGAACAATTATATGGGTTTAAATAGTAATATTTGACTTCGTATTTTTTTTTTAATAGAAAAGTTGATTTTTAGACAGACAAATTTTGAAAATTTTTTTACACTGCCTTCCTCAGAAATATTTTGACAAATTCCATTAGCATTTCCTTGTTTCATTTGAAATCTCTGTACTTTATTTTCAGCAAGGATTTAGTAATATTAAGGTAGTATTTAGTAATATTCAGTAATATTAAGGGTGGTCACAGCAGAGTGCCTATTTTACATGTAAAATTCTGTTGGGTTTAAATAGTAATATTTGACTTAGAATTTTTTATTTTAATAGAAAATAGAATTTTTGATAGGCATGTTTTGAACTTTTTTTACACTGCCTTCCTCACAAATACTTCGACAAATTTCAATTGCATTTTTTAAGATTCCTCGCTACATTTGAGATCTCTAATTTGTATATTTTTCTTTACTTTATTTTCAATATGGATTTTTAAACAAATATTAAGGGTGGTCACGACAGAGCACCTATTTTACATGTAAAATTCTGTTGTGTTTAAAAAGTAATATTTGACTTAGTATTTTTATTTTACAGAAAAATCGATTTTCCGACAGTGACTCAAATCCTGGTCATTCCTTCAATATTGAAGACTATATCCATCCATCTATGTTAGATGATCCTTGGGAAAAAGATATGATCGAATACGAGAAGAAGAAAGAGCAATTAAGTCAGACTGAAAGTTAAGATTCATTGTGAATCTTTCAATTTTTACCCAGAGTTTTATTAACTGACTTTTATGTGTATTGTCTGAACTGTATCATGTCATTACTTTTAGAAATCATGGCTTACCATTAGCATAAAATTGTCCATAATTACTATGGAGTTTCATGTCATGTTACAGAAAAACTGTTTAAGGACATTTTCACTGATGTTCACTTGTATAAAACTAAATACTATTTTCATATAGTAGTTCAAAATTTTAATTCACTCTCTTTTCAAATGCATCTAATTCACTTGTAACTACCTTAATTTAAATATTAAGTTGAATATATTCAATAAATTCCTATTAAATAATATTTTATTTATTTATTTTGCATATAACCGGATACTTATGTCTCATTTGCATATTTGTTTTCTCTTTTTAATGTCATTTTGAAGTGAAAAATTGTTCAAAATTTAGTTGTATTATTAAGATCTAAAAAGAGAGGTTCTTTTGAAATTCTGAAAATATATATGTGTTGCAAAAACTTCTATTTTTTTCTGCATACAGTATTTTATTGTACAGTATAGCTGTATTAATTTTTAAATAATGAAGAAAATAAATCTCAATGAAAGAATTTTTATAATCATTGTTTCAAATTCAAACACAGCTCAGACAATGTTGGACAATATTTTTGAGCATTCCAAAACAATATTGTTTCACAATTTAATGAATTTGGCTGGTAAGAAGGTACTTACTTTTTTTTTAAAAAATAAAATAAAATCTGATTAATTTATTTTTTTTAAAAGATACTCCAGGAGCTTCAATTTATACTAATTTAAATATAATTAAAATTTCAATTTTACTTAAAATAAAATTGCAATTATACTTCTAGGTTGTATTACCATATAAAAAAAAATATTTTATAGTAATAAGTACAGTTATAAAAATAAACTTACAATTCAATTTAATATAGAATGGAATATGAATTATTAACTTCTGAAGAACAGGTTAAAAAAAATAATAAATAAAATCAAAAAAATTAATTTATTTGAAGGCAAATTTCTTCCAAAGTAGAAAAAACCATGGTAAAAACTGTCCCGAAACAAATAGGTTTCTTCCAATCCAAGTGAAAGAAATTCATTTTATCATAATGAAATATCAAGTACAGTGAATCCCCATAAAAATCAACTTGAAGGGCAACAAAGATTTGTACTATTCGGAAAATTATTTTGATGAAAATGGTACAAGATATTTTCCATTATCTAAAATCAACTTGCATTTTTTAATCTGAAATTTCTATTGTGAATATAGAAATGAATGTATATTTCATTTCATGAAATGTAACCAATTACTTTAAAAAATAAAATAAAGCTATAAAGGGAGAGAAATCATTACAGTTCAGATGAAATTCTAAAAGTTTACTTACTTTCAGTGCTTTTTATTTATTTTTTATTCTGTAGAAGCAAATAAAAAAATACTTAAAAGTAACTTACTAATAGGAGTAAATTGATTTATTGCACAAATTAAAAAAGATTACTAACAAAATAATCCATAATAGCTTGCTGTTTTGCTTTCTTATCCATGCATCAAAAAATCTTCTTATCAACTGTATCCAAAATAAAAAAAAATAAAAAAATATTTGAATTGTCATTTTAACTTACAAAAGAACTAACAGTTTAAATTGCTTTGTAAGCATCTACTAGAGGAAAACAAACAAAGTATTCGCCATTGAGATTTAAGAAAGTTATTGCTCCAATGTTTTCACCAGTAGAAATGCAACAAAGCAATATCAATTTCTTAAAACAACCTATGAGAGTGTGGGTGATTTCTCAGGAAAACATGCTTCTTTAAATTTATGACTCACCCCCAGAAAGAAAACTCTATTCAGAAGGGCTTTTGTTTCCCGTAAGGTCCCCTCTGTTTTAACAGATTAAATTTATCTCCTTCCAATGAGGTTAACCGGATTGGAATCCCAGCAAGGGCTGGTCGATACGAATTAGGCACGCAGCTCACACTAACCACAGTGCTGACATAAAATATCCTCAGTGGTAGACGAATCAGGGGTTAGAGTTCCCTTGCCATCAGTTTTTCCTCTCCGTGTAATGTAAATGCAGGTTAGTTCAATCAAAAGGACTCCATAAAAGCAAATTTCTCAATACTTGATCCAGGAGTTTCCTAGTCTTCTGCATTGGGTTTAAAATTGCAAGGCAACTGAATTGAACATAACTGAGTTGTAGTCGTAAACTATAACCTAAATTATAACTCAGTTGTAACATAAAATATTAAGAAATATAAAGCAGGGAAAAAACATTAAATGAATTAAGTATTACCAGTGCTATAGGTACAAAATATCTATAATTTAAAAGTATTGGGTAAGTCTTGGATCGATGGTTATAATTTTTCGAATCAAAATAAAGGAATAAGAATAGAGAAGAAATTTTTATGTATGTTTTAAATTCTTATGCGTGTACTTAACATTTTTCGGGCAAAAAATAGTGGAATAGTGAAAACAAAAAAGTTATATGTGGCCATCCAATAAATTAAAAGAAAAGTTAAACTATGGAATATAACGTGTTTTAAATAGTTAATCATAAAAAACTTACGCTAAATTATAAAGGATTAATTTTATCGCTAAGTTGTAAAGAATTAATTAATTATGAAACATAACATATTTTATATAGTTAATAATAAAATTCTTACGCTCAGTTGTACAGGATAAATTTTATCTTGGGTTAATGAGAATCTAATAAACAAAATCTAATGTATCGATTTAATCTTTCACTTTTAAAAAACCTTTACCACATTTTTGTCAAAGGTCTTCAAAACTTTTCGTGTTTCATGGAGCCTCTGCATGAATTTTAGACATCTTATCCGAGTCTGTAAAATCTGATAATTTGTAGAGTTCCGTCGAATAATATGTTAGATCCGTAGAATCAGAATGGAAAATATGGAATGCTTTTATTTGAAAATATGGAATGTTACGTATGTTTTTGTACGGTTCATAAAAAAATTTAAAAGTGGTTTCAATATTATACTGAAAAAACTAAGGATTTAATTTTATCAGCTTTCATCTAAAAATTTTGATACCAGAGAATTTGTACCTAGATTTATTTAATTAAAAATATTGAGCGTTGTGAATATGAATTTACTAAAATGCGTCTTAATTTCTTACCCTTTTTTTTAGCAATTTTAAATTCTTTCAGGACCCTACGATCCCCCTGATACAATAAAAAGTGGCGATCTCTCCTCAAGCAGATGAGATGACCATGTAATTTATAACACTGGCGTCGGAACCATGGGGGTCCGGACCCCCCCCCCAATAATTGGGAAGCCAGGGTTCATTATTTTGAGAAAATATTTCCGTTTTGTTTCCATAACTTTTAATTTCTCTCTCTCTCTTATTTTTACAAAGTGCAACTTATTATATTATATAATTAAAAGAAAATTAGTAAAAAATAAAATACACACAGAAAAATGCACTGTCTGAAAAAATAAAACAGGAGTTTAGAGAACTACAAGAAATGTCACAGCCACCCTTTCCTTCAATAAGCAATAAAACACTCTTCCCACCATTCCTTTTCTTCTCACTGTTAACTGATGAAGATGATTCTCCCTCAACATAACACATTTGATACCCAAAAATAGCCGCCTTAGTTTAGGATACGCGAAAATGGTTAGCATTTTTAACTTATCTTTATCGTATTTATGGCCCTGGGCTCTTTTGTCCTCTTTTTTAAAATGTTAAATATCAACAGATCCCTACCCTTTCATAAATTGTTTCAAACCGGCAATTATCTAGAATTTCTAGGGGGAGATTCTTGTAGACATTTTTTTATTTTTTTGGTGGTTTTGTTAAGAAAATTTCTCTGAAATAGAATCATTCTAAATCTTCTCTTACGTATAGGCGCTCACAGTGTTATTCCATCATTATTTAAACTAGACATTTCCAGTCAGTTCAAAATTTTGATAAATATAAGTTGTAATTCTGCTTACTTTTATATTTTGTTTCATTAATTGTTTTAACTTAAATTATTAGTTGTTATTTTTTTAAATAAAGTTTATTTAAAGTTTTTGTAATAATGTTCATCGTTGGATAATAAGAAGTCATTAAATAAATTCTGGGGAGGTAAGCAAATGTTTGTATTAAATCACTTACTAATAAATTTATTATTGTATGTTTGCAAGAATTGTTTTATAGTTTGTATATTAAATTTATTTATACAGTACATCATTTCATGGTTTTACTGTTCATTGCGCATGAATTTATTTTAACTTACTGCTTTAATGCTAAACTTACTGCTTTAATATTCTTAAATTTTTTTTCTTCTTTTTTTTTGCAATTTAGAGTTTTATAAATATATTTATTTTAATCATGATAATCTCTACTGAAACCAATATTAAAGATAATTTCTCCAGTATTATTATTAATGTTGTATCTTTCATCTCAGAAATCCAGATCAATTCAAATTCATAGTAAAAAAAAAATTCGTTTAGCAAAACGTATTATGACTTTTTCCTTACATTTTTTTAAAAAAAAATTCGACTAAAATTTAAAATGTTAAAATATGCCCCAAAAAATTTATCTCATTTGTGATTGTTTCATCACGTAGGATTACATGACATAATATTATGCATTTATAAATTTCATGTCATTCTCATCAAAAATTTTAACAGACAAAATGTTCTTTTCAAAATTAAACTATATTTTTAAGACACATAATTGTATTTACTGCTTATTCTACTGATTCCCATTTTGTATCACACCTTCACATTGCACAGTTGCATCTGCATCATCCGGAAAAACTCCCCAGTTTAAATTTTTTATTCATTTACAAGCCGAATACCAGTTCAGCGCATAGGGTAGAAAATAGGA
This sequence comes from Parasteatoda tepidariorum, assembly GCF_043381705.1. Taxonomy (NCBI): domain Eukaryota; kingdom Metazoa; phylum Arthropoda; class Arachnida; order Araneae; family Theridiidae; genus Parasteatoda; species Parasteatoda tepidariorum. The sequence goes on from NC_092213.1 coordinate 7,887,290, forward strand.
AAGTAAATAATCAATAAATCGATGTTAATCAACATGCACAAGCATGTACCAAAGCAATTAATAAAGTTAAAATAATTTTAAAAAATTATTTATTATTATTTGTTGCTCTTTCCAAGAAATTTCCGTTAGATCAATGTGCTATCCTAATGTTTGAACAAAATTCAATTTTTGTATAATTTTAATTTTTGCATAATTATAATTTGAATAAAAACTTCAAGGCCAGTGAAAAAAAATTTAAAAATAAAAAAGATTTAAATATTATTTAATAATTAATTTTAAAATTGTTAAGAGGTAACGTAACAAACAGGATTTCCAATTTTGTAATTATCTGAAAAAAAGTGGTACGGCACAAAATTAGGGTTTCACTTGAAGTCAACATAAAAAAAATAATATTAAAAAAATATAAAAATTGAGAAGCCTGTGTAAGAGTCTTTTTTTTTCGAATTACTTCTACTATTCTAGTTTTCATAGAAGAAACTAGTTTTTAACAAAGTTAGGTATATGTTTTATATTATTGTAATCTCGTCTTTTATCACACGAGGACATAGTTTCTTCTTTCCGCATCCTTTTTTACCATTATTGTCTTTCAATTTTAAGAACTTACTGACTATAGAGTCTTTGATCTTGAACTACCTATCATTATCATCGCAATAGCACGAATATTTATTGAAGAAAAAGCTTCTATCGGTTCTTTTCATGATCAGTTAATCTCTTTACTTTTGCCACCAAAACTTCTAAAAAATGCAATAAAAAATACATAGCAAGAATTCATGGCAAATTTGCAAATAGAAGTGTTTTTCAATCGTCGTAGTAGCCATAGTATTTTTTAGTTATATTTATTTCTAAAAATTACTGGTAGCCTTTAAGTTTTTCCTCAGGCTAAAATACTAATTTTGATCTTAACAATTTCTTCTACATAATTGCAAATCTTGTTTGTAGCGTTATTTCTTAATAATATACTTTGAGAATTAAATAAAAGGGATTTAAATTGTATTTTTCGATTTTCTCAAACGTTTGCTCTAGTCTGAAAATTTTTACTCAGACAGTACTTTATGTTGTATTTCATTATAGATTGTCTGATTTGTAATTTTCCGCGCATTTAATAGTATTTTTTCACACAATTGTACACATGATGCTCCGTAAAGACAACTCCTTCGATAAATTTCTAGAATTCTTGTCACAAATGAAGTAAAAAAAAAAAACGGGATCACAAATTGATATTTAAGGGGGGGAAAAGAAAATCAAAACGTGACCAAAAATTTATGTTTAGTTGCCGAAAAAACATTGAGGAATTGAAAGACACTTATTCGAGACACTTCAAACTTATTTCGGCAATCAAACTGGTTTGAAAGTTTCAATTCCGTTTATCTTAATAGTCACTCTTACGATTTTCTTATCGTTTTTTCCCGCTTTTAAATGGTAGTTTGCTATTCCAAATTTGTATAGTTTTTTAAACTTAATTCTTAAAGATGATTCTAAAATTATATATGAGGAAGTAGATTACAGACCACTCTGCATCATAGAATCAAGATGTTTCTTGATTCTATGATGCAGAGTTTATTCATTCATTAGAGTTGTATTCTTACTATATATATGAGCAATTCTACAAATAAACGCCAGTTAGGNATATATAATAAGGGCAAGGGTGATATTTTTTTTTCTCAAGAAACGTGAAAATAACAATCTTAAGTATGGTCCCCCCCAATAAATTTTATCTGACGACGCCAATGATTTATAATGTTGTTTCGTCCATGTATGGGCCCTAAAGATCCAGCTAGTTGGGAAAAAACATAATCCACAACGACAAAATACCTAATAAATATGACCACCCTTAAACGACAAAATACAAAAAATATTTGACCCCTAAATAAATTTTAAAAAATTTGCATAATTTTTGCTGTCGAGAAAAGGAACACTTTGAATTGCTAAATTAAACTGCTTCTTATGAAGCTGCAATATATTAACAAATATTGAAGATACTTACACCCTATTTATATAAAGTAGGCTGAAAAAAGTTCCAAATACAAAAATATTTAATTATATTTATTAGGATATCATTAAATATATATTAGCTAAATATATATCAGTCTGTTAAGCTTTTGAAAAAGTATGAGTAACATGTTAATTCTGATGTTTGGAAACCTTAAAAATTAAATTGTGTTGAAAACATTTTTATTTTATTTTAGATTTTGCAAAAGCTTAAAGTAAGCAGATAACTCTTTGCACGTGCTGAAAATGTGGATAAACTTTTGTTATTATATTTTTAATGTTACCATGCCCTATCTCTTTTTTTTTCACATTTGAATTTTTTATTATGGTTCAGTTTATGTAGTAGCTTTAGCGTTATGCTTTGTTTCCTAGTTTTATTTCATGTAATGTTTTTTTAGTTTTGATAATTTTCTTAAGCTTTTAATAATATATATATAGTCAAAGTGCACAGGAAAAGTTTTCATAAAAAAAGTATGCAAATATGAATAATTATAATATGATACACTATGTAAATATAAATTATCAAAAACCTATTTTAGTTATAAATAACATAAAACTTAAAGCAATTTTTTTTTTCATATGAAACAATTTGCATTTCTAGCAAATTGTCTTATGTATAAAAAGAAATTAATATTAATGGTGGTAATTTAATTTTGCAATTACAAAATATTTGTCAAAATAAGTATATCTTAAAATTTGAGAAAAGTTACACAATTTTTTTTTTCCCGCAACAATTTTATACAGAGCAATTATGTATTAGAAACACCTTGTTACTAGGGTTGGTTGGTTTAAACAGAACAGATTTTGTTAGGAAAAAAAAAATTTTATAATTTAATTTTCGAATATTTATCTGAATACTTTTATAAAAATCACTAAATGAAAACGAGGTAAACTTTTCCTTAACAATCTTTTCAATTTTGAGTTTAATAGCTAATGTGAACACCAGTGTAAATATAAATAATATGTAGTTTTCAAATGTTTATGTATTATTGAGCCTCTGCAAAATTATATGTAAAATAAATTAATGTGAGCAAAGTTACAGAAATCGCTTAAAATAAAACCGATCATCACTAACTTCATGTTCTTAGTTTTTCAAATTAATTAAATAATGTTAATATCAAAATCATTAGAACCATAAAAGAGAATGAAGTGGTATTCTGAATTTTAAATTTTATTTTTCAGTTTATTTTTAGATTTCTTTTCTGTTATCAATGTAAACAAATGTTTACTTAATATATGCATTGTTTTACTTATAATTCTAATATTCTCAAAATACAACCTTTATAAAAAAATTATTTTTTATGATCACTTGCGCTTTTTACTCTAATATTTGTGTCCAATAAGTACCATTCTTCAATATACATTCCTTTCTGATGTATCAATTTTAATGGACAGCAGTATATTTTGGAGACAATTTAGATTCTATTTGATTTTGCACTTTTTTTCAATCAATTTAGTTTTTAAATTATAATGGAAATAATGTTAAAAAGAATAATTTCTTGAAGGTTTAGACTCAAAATTTAGAAATCGAAGAAAAGTGGGATAAGGAAATTTTGTTATAATTCTTTGAAATTGGTATATATATCTTAACCTTATATAAAAACTGATTTAAAGCTAAGCATTTTGCCAAAATTTTTTTTAGTTTTAAGAACTTCATGTACTGATAGTTTTTAAAATTAGTGAAATAATGTTAATTTCGAAATTAATATCAAAACAATTAAAAGCTTGAGAATGAGGTGCTATTCTGAATTTTATTTTTCAGTTTATTTCTTATGTGCATTGTTTTACTTATAATTCTAATAGTCTCAAAATACAACCTTTATATGAAAAATATTATCTAATGATCACTTGCGCTTTTTACTCTAATAGTGTCCAATAAGTCCCATTCTGTTATTTACATTCCTTCCTGATGTAGCAATTTTAATAGACAGCAGTGCTTTTAGCATTTTGGTGACAATCTGAATTATATTAGATTTTGCACTTTTTTCAATGAATTAGTTTTTAAATTATAATGGAAAAGAATAATTTCTTGAAGGTTTGGACTTAGATTTAGAAATCGAAGAAAATGGAATCAAGAAAATTTATATCCATTCTTTGAAATTGGTAGATAACCTTAAATGAAAACTAATTAAAAGCTAAGCGTTTTTTATTTTAGGAATATATATTAAAAAAAATTTCTAAATGAGATACAAGCCATTGTTTCACAATATGAATATTCTATGACTCACAAAAGAAGTTCTTACTTATTGCTGATACAAGTTAGCAACTGTTTGTTAAAAATAAAAAATTGCTCTTAAACTTTGAGACATTTTGAATTCAAACAAATATTTAGCTTAAAATTCATAGCATATTGTCTATCTCAAAAACTAACACAAATAAAACTGTATGCCTCCCTTTCAAAAAATAAAAAAAGTTTTTCATGATATGCCTAAGATGAAAAATATTTTACTTATTCTTTATAAGTTTAAATTATATCAATTAAAGAAATAGGGGTGCACGTAACTTAAAGTATGTTTTGAAAGAAGGGAATGTTAGAGATTTCCCAGAATGAACAAATTTTAATTCATGTGCAATATTCTTCACTATGGATGGATGAAATTGCAAAATCTAGAGTACTAGTATGTACATCAGTAAGTATTGGTAAGCTAATGTTTTTCTTTTCTTTCGTGATTAACAAGTGCTATGTTACTATTTAAGAAATAAAGACATTTATATTTTGATAAAAAAATTGGACATTGTTTATTTATAAGAATCAATACATTATGATAGACAAAACTAATAAGTTATAAAAACAGCTTTATATTTTCACTACATTTCATATTTGCAAAAATACAGGAGTCAGTTTATGTCTAATTATACAACTTCTTAACCATACCCCATTTCCAATAAGAATGAATTATTATTTAAAAAAAAAAAAAAAAGATCCATGCTGAGCAAATGAGTTTAAGAGAATAAACCCTAGATGCTTTTTCTTCAAAATTCAGCTTTATTGAGTTCAATGAAGCAACAGTGCTTGATAGAAAAAATTTATAAAGTCTTTATTATTTTTTTGTTGGTCACTATAGTATTTACCATATTTTCTTCTTTTGTGGAATCAATGTAATTTTTCAACAATGCCAATTTTATTATTTTGAAACATAGTAAAAGTATTTATTTTTTAAATAAATCAAGGTTGGGATTTTGAGTCTGGGTTTAGACAGGATATATGTGATTTAATGTCCAAAAGTATATTTAAGTCTCCAAAAAATACAACTCTAAATTAGTAAAAGCATTTAAAACCATATACTATACACCTATTGAATATAAGGAATAAGTACATAATTAAATTTTTCATAATATTTTAAATATTTATAATAAAAAGTAAAATATTACAAGCATTTTCCCTCAACAGCCCATAGGGGGTCATGGAGGTTAAGGCTCCACCATTTCATGACCAACAGCATGATTGCAGCAAGGTTGGTCAGCATTGTGCACTAACTGCTTTTGCTTCCCACACAAGCTGGTTCCTATCCATTTGAAGCTGTGAGGGCTTCAAGTTGTCACTGGTAATTAATAACCAGTTTTTAACAATGAGAATTTAGTGCCTTAACGACTGGGCCATCCCAATTCATTCAGTAATAAAGAAATCAAAAAGTTTCTACTGGTATAACATCAAAAGTTCAATCAATTTTACAATTTAAGATAACATTAATTAATTATCAAATATGTAAATGTATATTTTGTTAACTCAAATATTAATAAAAATTTATACAATTTTAATACTAATTAAATTTTGAATCATTAGAATTAAAGCCAGCTTTTTCTTAAAAAAATACTCAGGCAAGATCCTCGAGTCCTAATATTGACAACGAATTCAATGTTTTTTGATTTTTCACCAAATTTTGTTACCAACTTTGTAACTGTTAGGAATTGTTCACATATAACAATTCTATATCTAGTTTTGGATAGTTTAAGACAGATAGGTTAACACCAACTATTTTGAATTCAGTTGCCTTTTTATTAAATATATCTTAAAGAAGTCATTCCACATTTATTTATAAATTAACCTATAGTTTTTTACCTTATCTATAACTAATTTATAATTCTTTGTGTTGCTTAGCAATTAACAAAACAAAAATAGTTAACAATTAACAAAAACATATTTAACAATTTACGCAAGTTTATTGTGAACTATGATTTAATAATTCTGTCAAAAACCTTGTCAACCCTGCTTCAATTAAAGGTTAATGTTTTTTTAATTAATAATAATCAACCCAGTACGCAATTGACAAATTACCGCAATGGTAGATTGTTTTCTGAGAAGTTTTTAATACAGCTTGTGCCACTGCTTATCTTGAAATTTAGATTTATAATCCCAAGAAACTGAAGCAGAATGATATAATTAAAATTAATTTTATCAAAAATTAAAAAGGTGAAAAAAGTTAATAAATTTTGAGTGTTAAAAAATAAATGCCCATTCAAAACCTGCCAGGTGTGAATCAGAAAAAAAAAAAAACAAGTTTGATAGCAATGATAAATTTGCCTAGAAAAAATTAGAAATAAATAAAGGGCAAAGAGAAGATTAGAATAAATTGTGGAAGCTTTGATATACAAATCAGGGCAAAATACCAATCCAACCTTGGCTATATCAGGTGAAACAGATACTTTAAAATTTTGATTTAGAGAATATGTCAATCAAGAATTCAATAAATCATCAATTGCTGCTCATTGTTTGAACCTTAACCTTACATTTACTTTTGGAAATGCCAAAATTCTTTCCAACTCTAGGCACATCAGCTCATCTTGATGATCTGGAATCTTGTTATATGAATGATTCCCTAGTTGAAGACACAAATTCTTCTTCACTTGCAAATGTATCCTGTTCAGATTTGCATCTATAAGTTAACATGGTTTTTTCTAGTTTTGTTTTACACCTTTATTAATTTTCATTCCCCTCTCATTTACACCAGACAGGTCTTGAGAATGGGTGTCTATATTTGAGAGTGAAATGTTTTTTTTTCAACATTTATATAATTTTTGAAGAAAATGATTTTTTTTTTGCATTTTCAACTATGTCATTTGTTTAAATGCTTAATAGTGACGAGTGGAATTTGCTTTGTGAAATCTTTATATTTCGTGGAGTAGAAGCATTTTAGTATCATACGAGCTTGACACAACAACCTACTGGTCATCAGCATGCCAGATAAATAATTCTTCTGCAATTTAGTAGCATCTTTGGTTATGACATGCCCAACTATTCCCTTAGTTCCATTTTTTCGCTGTAGCGATTGAATTCTTGCATTGCTAATTTGGCTTCATTTTCTGATATTTTATGAATAAGCATAAGATGGCGTTTTAAGTTATACTTTGAAGGAGACTTGTATTTACAGATTTCACATCCTATTTCAATTTGTCTAGCACATTCGTGTGCTGCTGATTCTCCGCTTAATGCTTTATAACATACATTACATCTTGGACCGGAGTACAGAACCAGTCGAAAGTTATTCTTCTTTCTGACGACACGCCCATCGGAACTGGTAAGAGCTATTTCATTTCCTTGAATCTTTCGTTTTTTGTAGAACTTGGAATTGAAACCTGACAACTCTTCCAATATTGAATTTATTTTGCTTTCTTCTAATTTATGAGAAAGTCGAAGATGCCTTCTTAAGCTGATTTTTGAAGTCAACTTACTCTGGCAGAGTTCACATAAAACAGCAATAGCCGGGGTACAGTCGTGTGAATTCAATCTACTTTCTTTGTAAAATTGTTTCTTGCATACATTGCATTTAAAGTTAGCCACACTTTCGTAGGCAATTCTACACAGATAATTTTCAACTTCTTTGTTTCTCAAGCGATGAATGTTACTGAGGTGCTTCTTCAGGCTCAACTTTCGACAAAATTGACGCTTGCAGATTTCACAAATGATTATCTTCGTTTCTGAAGAGACTTCATCTGGTTCCCAATCATCTGATTGCTTGGAAGAATTCGTGAGCAAGACTTGGTGTCCTGAATCACAATCTGAATCAGTAATTTCTGCTTTGGTATCAAAATTTGCAATAGCTTGAGATGAGTAAGAGCAATCACTGTCAGAGGATTTCTTCTCCTCTTTTACGCACACTTTCGTTTTGAGCAAAGATTCCTTGTCTTCTTCAAAAAAATCAGAGGACCTGTCTTTTACTCGAACACGTAAGATTTCCCTGCTCGGGCTAAGTTTATCGACAGGACGATCGACAGGCCACTTTTTAACTCGAAGATTCAACCGTTCACTGTAACCCTTGAATTCTTTCATCAGAAAATGAATGTCATCCTTTCTTTGTTTGTGAACTTGCATGAGGTGACGTACTACTTTGTATTTAGTTGGAGCAGTATACTTGTTGCAAATTTTACACATAATTTTAATAAAATAAGCACATTCATGTCCCACAATTCTGAATTCATCAACAAATGCTTTATTACATTTTTTGCACCTTGGCCCAGGAACAGGAAGGAATGCAGATTCCCTTTTTTTACAAACGAACCTTCCATCTGAACTAGATATAGCCAAGTCATACCTATTTTGTTCTCTTTCGTAGAATTTAGCATAGTAGTCTTTTGATTCGTCAAAAATTAAACTGAGGGAGCTTTCTTTCATTTTAAAACATTTTATAAGATGTCCCTTTAAATCTCTCTTCGCATAGAGTTTTTGATGGCAAATTTCACAATTTATAGGTTTAATGGCGTGGGATACTAAATTAACTGAATCGTCGAATTCTTCTTTATGGACCTCGCAATCTGAAACGTCCATGTCATTTGAAGTTCTTTCCAAGAACGCGTCTATAGCATCTGCATTTAAGTTGTGTGAGCGTAAAAGATGACGCTTCAAAGCGATTCTCAAAGAAAATTCGCTTTGGCATATCTCACAAATTAATTTGCGTGCAACTTTAACTTCTGTTTTAATCTTCCCTTTTTTAAATTGTTTTGCAGAGTCATATTTTAACCGAGCATTAAATTCACAATAATGCTTTTCAAAAAGAGAATTACTTTCAAATGTCTTGTAGCAAATTTTACAAGTCTTTGCATCATTGAGAAGAATATACTGCTCATCATTACTTGAAAAAGCTCTTTCTTCATCATGAAAATCAGGAGCATTTTTAGGCGCAATCGCTCGAAATGATTTAGAGCTATCGAAGTTCGTACGAAAAGAGTTATAACTTTTAGCTCTCGTTAATCGACTAGAAGCCTTCTTTTTAAGTTTACTATTGGAATCATGTGTCCTCAAGTTCCATTTTTCATTATAGCAGTTGAATTCTGCCATTGCTAAATTGATGTCAATTTCTGACAGTTTATGCCTAAGGATAAAGTGACGCTTCAAATTATATTTCGTAGGAGCCTTGTATTTACAGACTTGACAAGAAACTTCAATGATACATTCACAAACATGAGTTTTCAATGTACTTTCATCGAGGAATGATTTGTTGCAAATGGTACACTTTGGACCTTCAATAGTTTTGAATTCAGAGCCACCTTCTTTGATTATAATACGTCCATCAGAACTACAAATAATTATGTCCTCTGCAATCTTAAATTTTTTGTAGAGCCTAGAGTTATAATCTGCCAACTCTTCCATGATTGCATCTACTTTTGCATTCCCTAACTGATGGACAGCTAGTAAATGTCTTCTTAAACCGGTCTTTGAAGTAAACTTTTGTTGACAGATTTCGCACATTACAGCAACTGCTGGTACACAAACATGAGATGATAGTTTATCTTCTTTGTAAAAAACTTTCTTACATGTGTCACATTTATAGTTTTGAGCAGAATGATACATAACTCTGTTCAGAAAAAAATTAATTCTGTCTTCACTCAACCGATGGATGCGGGCAAGATGATGCTCTAAAGCAAGCCTCCTTGAGAATTTGCGGTGGCAAATCTGACAAGCGATAACTTTAAATACACCACAGTCATCAACTTTTTTCTTTTTGCTACATTCCCAACTTTTATTTTCAGAGTCAAAGTTTTTTTCATCAAAGCTCATCATCTCAACGAAATAACTTCCATCCTCCTCGTTTTCAGAATAATCACTTTCAAGTTCCATCACATTAGACTCAGTTAAGTCACTTTGATACAAGGAAGACACTAAAATCTCTTTTTCTTCGCATTCTACATTTTCTTGATTTTCAATTTCTATTAGAAGAGAGGGCACTGCTGCATTTTTCAGAATTTTCTATATAAAAAAAGAAAGAAAAAAAATGAAAATTAAGAACAGTCAAATTGTAAAACAAATATGTATACAATTGTTTTATACAGCAATTAGAAAGAAAAGACCATATACCATAGATAAAAAATTAATCAAAGGTTGTAAAAAGAATATTTTTTTAAAAAAATGTTTATACACTAGTGTCCTAAAGTAAAGTATAATTCATAAATGTATGAAATTATGCTTGACTTTTCAACACCAGTATATTTATATACATATACACTGAATTAACAATAACTCCAAGTACAATAGCAAAATTTTTATTCGTTATCGACCTCTTCGTTTTTATTTCTGTGTTAATTTCTCTTTTTTTTCCAAACAAGATGTCTTATTCTTTAAAACCCTAAAAGAATGCTAATTCTTTTTCTGACCACCTGCCAAGTGAAACATTAAAACTTCTTTTTAGTTCCCTCACACTTGACTCAGCATGTCTTGAATAACATCTGCTGAGTCTCTGAATGAGAAGGGGATCACTTGTATTCTTTTATGAGCATTGCTTGTACCCTGGTCAATCAATCAATCAAATGAAATAATTTTGTTGTACAACATAAGAAGACATGTTAGAGGAATGAATTATTTGAAATGGTTGATCCCACTTTCTTGCTTATTATAATTAAGGAAACTCTTCTGAAAAGACATTCCCTTCTTGAGCTGTTTATTCTCAAATTGATTCCAAACATGTGATTGATGAAACAAGAAATTATCTGAAAAAAGGATGGATACCTAATGGTTTAATAGTTTTTATTTCAAAAGAAACCATTTTTTCTCATTTGTAGCCACTTTATAATATTTTTTTCACACATTGAGAATTTTTCTGTGTGAAGATCTTACTTTAGATTCAGTATCAAAAATTATTCCAGATTCTCCTGCCGTAATAAATTTTATCAATTTGAAAATATTAAGATTCTAAAAAACATTTGAAAATTGGTAGCAATAACTGCAGAAAAATTTGTTGAATCATAGCTTAAAAAAAGTGAATACTGAAATATGCAATTTGAATTTCAGTATTTACTTAAAGTAAATTAAATAATAATGCTATAAAAACAAAAGGTGATTACTCAAATTAGATTTTCGGATGCGGAAATAATATTGTATGAAAAATATCTGATTTTGAAAACAACATAACTACTGAAAAAACAATGGCAAAATAGAGCATGTTGAAAAAGAATTACTGAAATGCACTAATCAAAATTTCATTGTATTAAAAATATTGGTATTTTATTCACTTGATTCGTTTTTATTTCAGACAATATAAAAAAGTGTAAAAAAATATATTGCAATAATTTAATAATTCTTTTACAACAAATCAGAATTAATAACAAAATTCTCATTTGTAGGTAGCATCATATTGTTTTACATTGATCAACAATTAGCCATATCACATAATATTTTATTAAAATATGAGTAGAGGAATAAGAAAAAGAACGAAAGCTCGCAATTTTAGAATCACTCTTTATATCAATTTCACACATTGACACTTGTTTTCATCACAGCAATTAAATACTTCAAAGCTGAAGCCATTCATTTTGGAATGTTCCTTTGTACTTATGAAGTTAGGCTGACATTACGTTCTGCTCATACAAATCTGTGTAAAAAAACTTTCCATAGTGCCTGAACGGTAGTTTCTAACAAATACAAAAAAAAAAGGAGTTCTGGTAAGAGAGAATAAATGTCTTGTAAACAGGATTTTGAAAAAGCTTAGAACTTTAAATATTACATCTGAGAAATCCACAAAAATTTAGTCAAATTCTTTGGTCTTAAAATTTACAAGTATGGGGAAAAAATCACATACCTGAGACTCCCTAACATTTATTTATCATTTGCAGTCTAAAACCCATGATCAGGAGTCAAACAAAACATTTTAAAGTGAAAATTAAAAACTCTGATTTTTTATGATAGAGTGAATCTTATTTATGGTGTGGAAAGAAATCTGAACAAGGGGGGGGGGGGGGAATTAAGCAAAAAAAAANTTGAGCAAAAAAAAAATATGCAATTCCACCTAATACACTTTCAAAAATTTAAAAAGATAAATAAAATAACCTCAAATGTCAAGAATGCATGAACCCACAGTCAAAAATAATTTCAAAATAATAGGAATTCAAATAATGCAGTAACTATAAGCAGGACTTGAGTATGTGATAAAGCAAAGCAGCTTTTTTGAAGACTGAGAAGTGAACTGTGGATGGCTCGAAAAGTGTTAAAAGTAGATATAACATTGTTTTTTGGACTATCCTCAGCGATAGACGATGAGCTAAAAACGTCTATAAGGAAGTCATTGAATAGTGGATTAATGAAACCCTACACAGGTTGTTTCAAGGTTACTAAAATGATATTTTCAAGATTAACGAAATGGGCTTGTCTTTAAAATGTTTTCCGAATAATGTAACAATGATGTTCAGAGATGAAAATTGTTAAAGGGGCAAAATTAACAGAAAGCTTGTGAGGGTCCTGTTTGGATTCACAATGCATAAGGTACTTAAAAATTACCTTTGGTTGTGATTGGAAAGTATCAAAATTTTTATTGTTTCAAAAATATTAAAACTTTTTACTTGCAGTACAAAACAGCTTGCATGGAAAGTTTTGTAATATCTTTTTTGTAAATAAATTATTAATTCTTTTGACATCTGACACTAATGCATAGTTTATATTTCAATTTATTTTCATTACATATTTTACCTTTTCCTTAAAGAATGAAGTGAAATTCGCATAAAGGAAATTGAATTCATCTTTAATTTAATTTAAAAATAACTTAATTCACTTCAGTATGGAAATTTTGTGTTTCAGTATGCTGTATTTAGCTAAATTAAAAAATAAAATAAAAAATTCACTTAAAATAAGTCAGTTTTAATTTTACTAAGTAAATTTTGCACACTATTTCTTAAAAAATTTATTTATAGCAAAAAATATTAAACACAAATGAAATAAATTTTCAATGCATCATAAAAGATATTTAGTTATTTCCTCATCCAAGATACTTCTAATTAGTATAATATAATTATTTAACCTGCAGTAGATTTTTATCATTCGTTTTAAATGGCAAATTTATAAATAACTTTTTGTAATAATAAATTAAAAAATTATTGTTTATAAAAATATTTTATTACAATGTATTGCTGAATTTGCAATCTAAATAAAGCCTAGCATACATATGAAACATAGATTATTTCATAGAAAGTTCAAAGCTAACGTTTATTTTCATTACCTACTGGCAAGCTGTCTTGCTAATTTAATATATGTATGCAATGTTTAGTAATCATCAGTAGGTTCATCAGTTCGAAAAAAAAAAGATAAAAGGAAATTATGAGAAAATCAGACCAGCTCTCAATTTACTTAAATTTAAGTTTCTATTTTCTTTTTTTCTTGTTGACTCGCCATGTGGTGGGTGGCAAGTGGCTATTTTCAGGTCTAACTCATGACCACTTGAGTAACTTTCCTTTTTTTATTTTATTGAAATTTTGACACTATGGTAACAGACACAATTTTATCTACTAAATATTAAGATATCTTCACATAATCTGCTGTGAAGTAACTTATGCACTTCTACCTGAGACTCCCTAACATTTATTTATCATTTGCAGCCTAAAACCCATGATCAGGAGTCAAACAAAACATTTTAAAGTGAAAATTAAAAACTCTGATTTTTTATGATAGAGTGAATCTTATTTATGGTGTGGAAAGAAATCTGAACAAGGGGGGGGGGGGGAAATANAAATTTTGACACTATGGTAACAGACACAATTTTATCTACTAAATATTAAGATATCTTCACATAATCTGCTGTGAAGTAACTTATGCACTTCTAAACTAAAATAAAAATAATACAAAACATTTTATTAAATGAAATAAAAATATGCTCTGAAAAACAGACATTGAAACAGAAGGTGTTAACAATAATTGCTCTGAAATGTTACATAACTTAGGCTTAGAAATAGTGATGGGGCCGAATACCGAATATTCGGCCTGATTTTAGGCCGAATACCGAATATTCGGTGGCCGAATGCTTACTTTTTAAAAATTTCTCTTTTGATTGTAATTAAAGTAATTTTCAAATTTTAAATTAAAAATGAAATAAATATTAACAAAATTGCTTTTTTAATCTTTGTGTATTTAAAAAAATTTTAACAACTTGATTTATTTTTTGTAATAATTTAAATATCTTGATGCCAATAACAAGGCAATATGGCTTTTATAAATCTAAATAATTAATAATAGCATATTTTAGTTATAGTTATACTTGTAATTTATATGCTATTTTATTTAAGATGAGAACTCATTACTTACTACTGTTAAAATGTATTCTTAACTTTCTTTTTTGTCAGAAAAATTATTATAACTCAGAAAATTAAGAACTTTTTAGAAAGTTTCACTTTTGAAATTTTAATTTTGTAATTAAATAATTTTCAAATTTTAAATTAAAAATGAAATAAATATTAAAAAATTTGCTTTTTTAAACTTTCTATATTTTAAAAAAAAATTTAACAACTTGATGTGTTTTTTGTAATATTTTAAATATCTTGATGCCAACAATAAGGCTTTCACAAATCTAAATAATTAATAATAGCAGCATAATTAATAATAGCATATTCTTCATTGTTCGGCCGAATAACTTCAGTATTCGGCTAGGCCGAATACCGAATAGTGGCTGAATATTCGTTACATCCCTACTCAGAAATTCCAGTTTTACGAAAGTCTTAATTCAAAAACAAAAATAATAAAATTATAGAATTTGAAAGAAGCACCTTTGCTAAAAAAAAAAGTTACTAGCATGACAGATATGACAAGAAATTTTGATAAACATCACAGCTTAAGACAGAAAACTGGACTTCCCTATTCTTTAAAAATATGCTAATGTATGCTCTTTATTTTTTTTTTCAAAATTATGTTTCTTTAATTATTTTAGAATAAAAAAAAATTTTTTTTTTGTTAAAATGTTAACAGACATATTTGTCTTTTCATAGAATTGACCAATAACTATTAAAAAAATTTGAAAATTAAATTAGAGCGATGAAAGTGCAGCTCAAATGTACTCCAAAAGCTGTTCTATAATGAGGGTGTAACCCTAGTGGAGTATTGATGACAATTTTGGTCATAGGCCACTTAGTAATTATCAATCCTTATCCTCCCCCACCTTTTTTTAAGTTTAACTTATGAATTCAGGAACCTGAGTAAGTAAAAAGCAATTGATAAAAAAACATCTATCATTGATTGATAAAACAAAAATGTAATTGATAAAAGAAAATGTATCATAGTGTCTTAATATGCAAAATCCAAAGTTTAATAATTTCACATTATTTTATAAGTTCTTATGAAAGAACCAATTTCTTTTTATCAGTTATTTTAACCACTCTTTCATTTCCATCATCATATCTTTTTAAGCAAACTAAGTTTTTAAAACATCAAGTATACTATTCTTATGTGTAAGTATCAATATATGATCTAGGAGGCAAAGTTTCCCTTGTTACTCAAGGTAATTCAGTATTTCAATGTTAGTTCCTGAAACAAACTAAAACAAAATTATTTTCGTACTTGCAGGGAAAAATCAAATATGTAGAAAAGGACTAGGTTACTTTTTTAAGAGAGAGTTCATCTTTTTCATAGTCGTCAGATTTAAAATGGATTGAACAAATATGAGAGGTGTTTGGATTCAATTGTTCCTCTTTGCCAACAAAATGCACCCATTTCCTTCTAATTTTTGGGTCGTCTGGAAATCTATGGTATTGTATAGTATCATCACAATCCACCAAATTATTATGGCACCCCACAACAGCACACCTAGCTCCAGACATCCTAAAAAAAGAAACACATATGGGTGATTTTTTTCAAACTGTTAAGGTTGATCCTAGAATAGCCCAACCTGTGGTGATTTTTTTAAATCTCGCCAAACTAGGTTTCCGAAAGATATTTTAGGGAGACTATTTTAAACATCCAATCACACCACCAAAATTCTTTAGTCTGATTGGTAATTTGATATATATATACCTAAGCAAAAGTTAGATTTCGTTAGAAAAGAGGTAAAATGGGTTTATTTTTTTTCGCCATTTATGCTTTGATGTTAGAATTATAATGATTATTTCATTTTTGAACCGTTAATTCATTTTTTATCATTATTATTTAATTTTCTTTGTGAGTGGTACCAGTTGAAAATGGATGATCATAAGATTAAAAGAAAGGGCATATTTCCATATTGTGATCCGTCGCACCAACTACAATCACCAAGGTGCCAAATAGATTTTAAACTTGCATTTTTAAAAAAAAGAAAAAAAACATTTAGATGTGTGCCTGGGGCTGGTTACGAGTTATCCCTTTCAAGTTGGTTCCTTTCTGTGATGGATTTTTTCAAAGTTTCTAGTGGGCCGCTGCCCAGAAGATTATTCTGCCACAGATCACAATATGGAAATCTCTTCAAAAGAAAGAAAAAAATTTAACCGTCCTTTCATTCATTACAGTTATTATTTCATTTTTTATTTCTTGGGGGGCGGAAAGGAGATCTAAAGATAAGCCATCAGAGTAAAGGTAAGTAATTTTTTATTCTGTAAAAAATATTTGTATAACTTTGCAATAATTCAAAATGTTTTTTCCTTTAAATAATCAAAAAGCAAAGTTGATCCTCTTAATAATCGCCAACTTGACGAGATTTCTAAAAGTCCCATGAGGTGAGCTAATCTAAGAATTTGCCTTAGCTAACTAAGAAAAATCCATGTCATAATTAAAATAATGGAAGGAGACAACCATTAAAACAATTATTAGAAACATTGAACAATGGTGATTAATGTGTTTTTGTCTATGCAAAAGAGGAAGGGAACAAATTTAGTCCAATACAGGTCAGTATAACATTATGAAGGTATTGACAGCAGAATAAGAAAAATACGCAACGTATAATTCACATAAATAAAAGAGCAATGAATAGTTGAAACAGAGGTTATAATATAACATTACAATCATAATGAAAACATCAAATTCTAAAAATATTTTCTATTATTGTGCCAAATAATATAATAATTCTTTGAAATTGTTATGAGTTAGGCTCAAGAAGAAAAATTCAGTTAAACTCAGCAAAAGCTACATATTTACTTACGCTTCAACGAAGTTTTGTGTACGTTTATTAAAAATGTATAAAAGTTAAAGATAAATATTTGTACATCTAAAAAACATCATGAATCAATTTCATACAAAATAGTTTGAATTTGTTTGGTTGATTTATGTATGTGACAAGCTTCGTTAAAATATATTCCTTAGCTTTAGACTTACTAACTGCTTAGAAACCCTTTTCACTGCATGTATGGCTCGCGAATACGATTTCATAGATGTGATTAGAAGCCTGATTGGAGAGTTTTTTCGGTTACAGTGAGAATTTTCCTTAAGGCTTCGCAGTTCACTCTAATGGAGCATTTTTACCGCCTGCGATTAACGCACACCCAATAGCCATTGAGCAATCGGTGGATGAATCGCAAATCGAGTGAACGACCCTTAAATGTGACTCGTGCATCATGAGGATGAGCCGAATTACAATTTTAATCCTCTGCACACAATTTTAATCCGACTGCCTACGTGTGAAGTCACGCACATAAAAGATATAACAGTTTAACGATGACTGATTCCAAGCACCCCCGGTCCTCTCGCGGGTTGATCGAAGAGTTTTCACACCCGCTCCCTGACTGACAATGAAGCTTGATTTCAGTGACGTTTTTCTTCATAAATAAATGTATTTCGTTAAAACCGAAAGAAATTATGTCCGCGATGAGTTTTCTTTGCGATGAATTGTGCCCAAAATAAATTATCATTGCGATGACTGGATGCTATTTCAATAGTATATATTAATCGGATTACTTTTAATGATAGAAATAATTTATTTAAAAAATGAAATAAAGGTAAATTTCACGTAAATAGTGACAATGTTTATAATTAAACGAAAAAAAAAAGTGTTTCAAATAATCAGATTTTCTAAAAAAGAAATAAATTTAAAATAGTTACATAAAAAAATTTAAAATACCATGCTATGCTTTAGAATTTGAGTTGTGACTATATTTTACGCCTTGAATTTTTACCTCTACGTTTTGGGATTTGTTTTACAATGTTTTTACAAAATGTATCAAAATTACTTTGAACGAGTTATAATTTTTCTTAAATTAGTGTAAGTATTTTTACAGGGATTTATGGAGCAGATGATCCATTCAAAGATTACACTTGGCACCCCTACACTAGACCTCCTAGAAAGACTTTAATGAATCAGTTCCACCAATTTGGTCACAAAAAATTACATTCCGAAAGATTGCAACTATGACAAAATAGATAATAAAATACTTACAACACAAACATACTTACAGACAACAAATGTAACTTGTTTTTTGTTTTTCTTTTTCATTCAATGAAGAAGAGGGTTAAACATACACTTCCCTTGCATACATTTATGAACAGGAGTCATTTTGTTTCCAACTAAGTAATCACATATGAACACAACAACAACAAAACATTTTTGATAACAGACTGCCATACCATAAATTACAGGCCTTTAAACTTATTTATTTACTAACTGATTTACTCCTTAAGTTTCTTTCATTCATTTACATGCTATAACAAGAAAAATTTCAATGACACACAGTTATAATTGTTGAAAAATATTATAAGACTCTGGTTAAAGAAATATGCCTACAAAACTTTAATTTTCTTTTAATTATCATATTATACAAAATAAATTATTACAAGGCTAAAATATGACATATTAAATAAAAAGTAACAATGAATTAATGGCAAATATACAATACATATATAAAAAAACATAAAAAGTTTTACACAGCGCTAATCTAACAAATAATTAGACAAGTAATCACCAATCTGAAGTAAATATATTCAAAGTAATATATTCAAGTTATATGAAGTAAATATATTCAAGTTATATTTTAACAAAAAAGTATTATTTTTAAAAGGAGTCTACAAAATGAGAATGGTCATTGCAGGGCCATTTGCATAGAAGCTAAAAAACATACATTATAACATTAATATTTTAAAATGTACAGATATTAAACAAAAAATCTTTCAAAAATATTTTCTGCTGTTTCTCAAATTTATATATATATATATACATAATATTAATTTTTGTTTTTATCTTTATCCTTTGGGTTTTTATTGTGCTATATAAATGGCCAAAGATGAATCCCTTAAAAGTTTATCAATTAAGAGATCATACCATAAAGCATTTCTTGACTGAGAAAATTACTCTTTATAATTTTAAATAATATCACTTATAGACATCTTGGAGCAATTTTACTTAACTAGATTTGTTATTGGAATTGTCAACACTGAGAATGAAAATACAATTTTCAGAGAGATGGTCAGAAATTTATAAAATGAGATATGAAAATTTTCAAATTATGAGATTGTGCTTAACAAATATTTATATAAAATAGCATATAATTTTGAATCAGAAAATGGAGTTAAGTTATTGACAATATCATTATTTTAAATACATTAGTACTCTGAAAACTACCAGTAATATTTTATTATGTTCTGTATAACCCAATCTATTAATTTACAATGGACTCAGTGTTATAGAAAGTAAATTTTGAGCCTGTCATCAACATACTTTTCATAAGTAAATAATAAATTACTCAATACAAATTTAAATACAGTAGAAGTAAAATGCTTCAAATTTAATATGCAAGTACTTAATTGCTAATTTACCATATAAAAAGTCTGTGAATACAAAAAATTTTAATTCATAAAGTGAAATAAAAAAAAAATTATTTCATTACATTAAATAAGTTGAATTTAACCTACTGGCAATTTTAAAAACCATAATAACTACCAATAACAGAAAATATGTCACATAACATATAAGTTAACTTAAAAATGACATTATTCAAGCCATACATACGTATATAATACATAAATAATTTTATACAAGGTGTCAAATTGCACACAATAAAGTTTAATGGTCTGAAAAAATTTCCGTTTGCGAATTTAAACTACAGAGGTTAAGTAGAAAGATTGTTTACTCTTTGAAACAATTATACTTTAGATGTAACAATTAATGTTTGAAATACTGCTCTCTTTTGGAAATAAAAAAATTTCTTTCCTTTATCAGGTTTTGCATAAACACATTTTTGATATCACAATAAATATTCAAAAAGCTACTTTTCGTACTCAACTAAAGATTTCACATTTTTCTCACTCAATTTAAATTTTCTTTGTGCTTTTGGTTGGTTAACTACTACATTTCTTTTGAACTTTTTGGTTTTTTATTGTCCAGAATGGAGGGCTCTTTTTTTGCCAGCTATTGATCCTTATGTCCAGATGAATTAATTGATTATTGATTGTCATTGATTTATTGGCTGCATCAGCATATTTATTGCAAGTACTCAACTATGTCGTAAAAATGTGATTTTCAATCACTCCATTTTAAAAATTTACTGCTTCTAGTAAAATAAAACATGTATAGTTTGTGTAAAGATTTCCCTATGCCATTTGTCTGGAGTGGTGGCAGTGACTATGGTTACGAGGATTAACTATTTCAAGTTAGGTCATTATTTAAGACAGATGTCTCGGGTCAACGAGAGAAAAGGAATCAGGGGAAGAAGCTCGCCTTTTTGAAATGCTCTCTTTCTTATTTCCATAGCAGCAGACGGCCTTAGAATTTGTGGCAAGGGGAGTTCTTTCTATAGACAAACTATATCGACCTTTAACAAAGTAAAAAAACACTCCAAAAATGAAACATGAGATAACCGATGGATATACATTCAAAATCTGCTTCTGAAATTAAATGTGTCTTCATTGAATAAGGGAGCATTAAATTTTGATGTGAATGATTTTAAACTCACCTTGCAGATAGAAAGATACTAATAAAAATTAAGTAAAAAAGAATATAAAGCAATGATGAATAATTTGGTTTAATCAATTTGTGAAAGAACTTCATATTTACCATTACGTTATCCCCATCTCGGCTGTCTTTTTTGAATTTTTTTTTAAATGCCCATGTAGATTAAGAATTACTTTAAAACAAAAAAGGTAAATCTTGATATAAAAATAATTAAAAACGAAAATTTGTCAGAATAAATAATACTGAATAATTTTTTTAAGAATATTCCGAATAACCAATTTCCTCTTCCACCTTGTGATTATGTTGGTTTTTTATTCTAAGATTCATCAATTAGACAAATAGAAAGACCAATTATAAATTTTAGATACCACATATTGCTTTTAACACTTAACTCATATATTTTGTCTCAGAATCGTTTCTGAGTGGCACTTTATAATTTTAAGAATTATATCTTGCTTGAGTAAAATTTTTTTATACTTACTATAGCATATTTTAATTAATGGAAATAATAAACATATAAATAAAAGAGAGACGGACATTAAAACAGTTTAACTATTATAATTGAACTACATAATTTAATAATTATCATAAATATGATCAGTTTAGTTTTTTTTAGTCATTCTTCAGTATTCAGCATGTTTATACAATGTCTTTGAGGAAAAACATTTAAAAATCTTATTTTAATAAAATAAGAGAAAGGCACGTTAGATATCCAAATATACAAAATTTTAGATGTCTAACAGCTCTTTCATCCCCTAACTTAGCGGGGGTACTCGTTCTTATATGAAATATCTTACAGCAAACGAAAATTTCACAAAATTTTATTTAAAAACAAAGCTAGCCATAAAAATTTACGATTACGTATTTTTTATTGGCTATTTTTTTTTCAGAGTTAACAGTTAATAATTAGTGGTGTCAACAGCCAGATTGATTTCTAACTTTTGTGCAATTTTTTTATAGTAAAAATTACATTCATTTTTTTATTAGTGGTACACAGCATTACGAAAAATTTAGAAAGTGTACACAAAATAATAAGTTTGGGAAACACTGCCCTAACTATATAAAACTAAATATATATATATATATAGAAATTTTAAATATAAAACTTAATGGAAAATATTGATTGCAAAATTTTATTGTTATAATTTTAGTGAGGGTTGCCACTTTCCCATTCTAAAGAAGTAGCAGCCTTTTAATTGCTTACTTGGTTTGAAATATTTTATTTTACATTTAGAAAGATAACTTTTGATAAAATAAAATAATGATGAAAATTATATTTAAAATTTTACCCCTCTTCCAATTAGTATGGATATCTAATGTGTGAACCTTTACTACTGCAAACACATCTTCAAACAGGAAAGAAAAAAAAATCAAGCAATTCACCACTTCTAAAACTAACACATTTACAAAGTTCATTAAAACATTATCAAATATATAAGTAAAAGTAAAGTTTAAGTTAGATATGTAAAGATAATTACAGTTTTAAAAACTGAATTATAATACAATGTGGTCCTACTGAAAATGGACATTATAACATGAGGTCACTGTACCGTGAGTACACAAAATTATAGCAAAAAATTTACTAAAAAATATTGGTCTTATCTTGAAATTAATATTATTCCTCAATTCACTTCCTCCAAAATATTAATTTCAGTTCTAAGGATTTGACGCTGGTTGCAGGCAGCCATTTTTCCTAAATAACATGTGTGCATTAAATTTCCAAGTCTAACCAAAAATAAAATTAAGAAAAATATGAATAACACGTATTTTATTTAAAGAATAAACTGCTTATAGCAATATTTTAAAGAATATCATTTTCAAACAACAAAATGATGATAGATGACATTATCGGACCTTTTGAAAAGGAATTAACCAATGCCGAAAGGAGATTTCCTGTAATTCCCACAAGCATGCATTTATGAGGCTTTCAGATCTTCTGGAAGCAAATTTTGTTCTTTAATTTCTTGTCTTGCTTCTAAATTTTGTAGTCCATAATTAATTTCTATTTGATATTCTGCTTATAGCCTTTTAATTTTTCTTACAACATTAAACCCAACTATACATTAATTTGTCTTAGTTTTCTACAAAATATTTGCAATAGTAACATATGTTCATTAAAAAAATTTCTAATTAGAGCAAATCAAAATAGCATAAAATATAATTCTAATACTTTTTTCCCTGAAATCAAATTTTAATAATCATCCACCAAGTTTTACCTTTACATAAAAATTTCTTTCTTTTTTTTATTGTACTTAGCGTAAACACCTATTCCTTCCTTCTCTTCTTGGACAAAGTTATTAATTTATAATACCTCCATACATGTTTCCAATCAAATTTAAAAGCTGAAGTGACAAAAAAAATTTAGTATATAGTCAAACCCCGCTATAGTGAACCAAATATACGGTCCCGTGCCTTGCATAATGTTATTTTCTGTGGATATAGTGAATCAAAAAAGTGAGGAAGTTGGATGTAATGAACTGTTTTCTGTCTTCGACTGATTTTTTTTTCTATATTTTCAGGGGATATAAACTATCTAAATCTGAAGTTTGTAACATATGAAAGCAATTAATAATTTCTGCTCATGAAAAAATTTAGATGGCAGAAAAAAGTTGAGAAAAGCAGATCACAAGGATGTTTAAAAAGCATTAGAAGAAGCAATGTGGGTAACAACAAATGTGGCTAAATTTGCTAAGTGATTTTATGAGACTTCTTTCATGTGCTCGAATGGCTGGTTGGACAGGTTTAAAAAACGGAATAACAGAAATTCAGGAAAAATTATCTGAGAGTCGGCAAGTGTTTCCATAACTGATGTAGAGGATTGCTCATCAGCTAAAGATTACTAATTTTTTTTGTACGCAAGACGAAAAGTAGTGAAAAATAACACATTTTTTGCTACTACATAATATTTTTCAGTCATTTATTTGAATAATGTGTAATAAAAGGGAAGAGTTTGGGAACCATTAGTTAAATTGCCTGCGTTACGGACATAGTGAACTGAAATTTCGGTCCCTTGAAGGTTCACTATAGCGGGGTTTGACTGAAAATTAAAATAAAACAAAAGTTCTACACAAATTATAGCTTAAGGAAAATTTTATTCAATACATTGAAAATAAAAATTATCTTGGTACAAGTGTGCTAAAAATTGCTGTAGAGTAGTCTCACTGAGTGAGAATCTCAGAGTGCAGCAGAGAATCTCTCTCCTCAGTATAATATAAATTAAGAAAATTTAGCTACGAGTAGCATTCTAAACAATGGCCACTTTTTATATCATAGGGTCATTTTTTAAAAAATTGAGAGTTTTAAACGATTAAAATTTCATTCAAGCAAAAAGAAAGTAGGTATAAAATGAAAAGGACCTATCAATATCAGTCACTATTAATTAGGTTTAAGTTATTAGAGTCTACCAGCCACTGACTACTAAGGGCAAATTTAAATTTTCATAAAATGAAAGAAAAATTTAATAACTTTCAAGAGTTATTGTTGATTTATTTTATGTAGAATTACTTTTTTATTAGTTTACTTTGATCATTAAATCAAAAAAGCAATAGCCTGCAAAAAAAAAAAAAAAACTCGGCAAAAAATAAATACTATGCTTGAAATTCATTAAAATGGTATAAATCATGGATGTAAAAAACACATCGGAAATTGTTTCCTAGAAACCATCTTACATTTTTTACAATCAATATTTAGATTTATATGGATTATTCATATAAAAGACGACCATAATTGTCTGATTGTTTTGAATTTGCATTACATAAATTACTCCTCCCAAAGTAAACCTGACATACAATCAACTTTATTACAAAGCAACAACTTGTTACTTACCTATATCATCAAGCCTGAAAGTCTAATAATCAGGGGGAAAAGTCTCTGCCAGATTAACCTACAGGTTAAGATAGAGGAATTTAAATTTTTTTAAAATAAGTAATACTAAAAAAATTTGTGATGCTGAAAAATATCGACTGTGGGTTAAACGCACAGGGACTATGTGGGGTAAAATTATCCAGGAATGGCATTAGTATATATTATACAAACAATATAGAAAGGGGAAGATGTTTTGCTTTTCGAATATGTAACTAACGCAGAGAAATTCTCGGTTTAGTACACTATACTAGAAAAACAACTTACAGGGTGAACTCAGATTTAGCAGAGCGTCATTTAAACGAAGATCCAACACGTGTGCATAAGAAGCAAAGCGACAATCAGGAGGTATGTCACCTCTGAACCGGTTGTTGGGCAACTCTACATGCATGGTTGGGTATGCTGCTTCCCACCATTTCATTCTTTTTTTCTATGTCAAAAGCAGATTTAATTAACATGGATGATATAAATGTATTCTCAAAGAAATATCTTAATTAATAGTACTGTATTGTTTATCTTATCAATAGTGTGAAAATGCAGAACAATCCAACGATAAAAAAAAAACCGTTAACTTTTCTTCGTCACCCCAACACTTCATTGGTTAGGAAGAGAGGAGGGTGTAAACATTTTCCAAGAACTTCTGCTTCTAAATGTTTTTTCCTTTTACACAGGGACCACGCCTAGCCTTGGGGGACTCGTTTACATTGTGTCAATGAAAGCTAGATTTCATCCCCTATGTATATTCTTCGTATTGCTATCCACCAAGGGATAAATCATAAGAGGTTACTGGGAATCACTCTCTTCCGTCTTTACTTTAACATAAGATATTTGGATCCACAAACATTAGATACACATTACTTTTAATATTTAAAAAGCAGCACTTTTCTTGTTCAGTTCAATTCCAATGTAAGCAGTTCAAATACTACTATCATCACAAATTTAGAAAACTGTCAGTAGAACATAGTTAAGAAAAAAAAACTAAAACAATAAGCGTTTCTTAACAATATATCAGCACCAATGGTCAATAAATCAGATATCGCTCATTTGTTGAAACAATGACGTAACTGATGATTACAGTACTTATCAGTTACGTCATTGTTTCACCAAATGAGCGATATGTTCAGTAAAGATTTTCTCTTCTTTTGCAAATCTTATTTATGACATGATATAGACACACCAAGCATAGAATTAATCTCACAATGCCCATTATTAATTACCAAAGGCCTGTAACAGACAGACTACTTAACTTTTTTTTAATAAGAAATACATTATACAGAATTTATGAGGCTCAAAATTAAAAGTAAGCAGAAACCACTAAAATTTTACTTGAACCATAATAATCAGCAGTCCCCTGAACCATTAATTGATGTAAAGGGATGGTTAGCTGTTTTAGATTTTCTTTCAGATTTTGGTTTGTATTTTTGTTAAAGAAAAAACTTACTTTATAATCTTGACATTTCACATCATGTGTATTGTTATTTTTCATATAGATTCACTTTGGCATTTCTTTTGAAATAAAATCTAATTGTTACATGTACCAATGATTAACTTTTCTTAACTTTAAGCCCTGAATTTATATATATACACTGTGATACCTACAGAAAAGATCACATTTATTTACGACCACTTGAGAGGCATATAATTTTTTCCATAGACTTTGTGTTGAAGAAAACTTTTAGGAGAGAATATTAAAAATTCTCCAAACGACCAGGCAAACAGTTGCACCAAAATGGGGAAAAGGTCAAATAAAGAAACACAA
The DNA here is from genome assembly GCF_043381705.1 of Parasteatoda tepidariorum. Classification (NCBI taxonomy): domain Eukaryota; kingdom Metazoa; phylum Arthropoda; class Arachnida; order Araneae; family Theridiidae; genus Parasteatoda; species Parasteatoda tepidariorum. Next base: position 7,913,927 of record NC_092213.1, read on the forward strand.
AAAAATATCCAAACAAAAATGTAACGAAACAAATGAGTAGACTAAAATGTATTCAAAATATTTGTTGTACGATCTTATTTAGAAACGTGACTCTCTTTTTGATAATACAACATCATGTTACAGTCAGAGTGCACGAAAGACAATGCTATCAATGATTTACTTTTAGAATTGGAAGTTAAATTAGAAAAGAAAAGTTATTTTAGAAAAAATAAGCATCATAAACAAATAAAACTTTTCTCATCTTTTAAAACTATCTAATTTTTATGATGTAAAATTATATGCAAGCTTGAACAAACAACATATTTATTTATTTCAAATAGCTTTATCATTCATAATTGGTAAATTTGTTTTAACACAATCTTATCAGTTGGATAATTTTTTATAGATGCTTAATTTTATAGCCACTTTTTTGACCAGTCTTTCCACGACGCCAACAAAAGTGGCATTTCCGAACCAAGAAAATGACACTGACTAAAATTAAAATCATTCGCGAAAAATCATGTGACTTTGATAACAATTTTGAAGCCAATGAACAATACCTCTAAGAACGACCAACCTCCATCAATGACCATTTTACTGTGGAACGGAGAGTGGTCACTCCTGAGAGATTTCACTGTATATATATATACAGGGGTCTGTCTAAGTTTTTCTGAGAGGGACCTGTTTTGCGAAAATTTAGACATAATTTGTGAAAATTAAAAATATTTAAAAAATCAACTCAAAAATATGAATTTATCGTTTCTTACGAGACACAAAAATAAAATTTTAAGAAAAAGTATTTTGTGAAACTATTGTTTTCCTAAAGTTGAATTTGTGAAGGAACTGATAAATGGTAGTAAATTTGGCTTAGACAGACCCTTGATATAGCTGAAGGTACATCAATTCAAAAAGTGAAAGTCTCAAATTTTTATAATTTTGTAGCTTTTAATCAAGCAAGATAAAATAAAACATTTTTTGAGTAACAAGTTATTTTACAACGATAGTTTTTAAGCTGTAAAAAATCATCGAGTTAACCTATTAAGCTAAAAAACAGTTTAAAAGAAATACTGATAACATTATAAAAACAGAAGCTCAGAATTTTCCTTAGTCAAGACAGTAAATCTCTTATTTTTAAGTCATAACAATATTTATCACCCAACAGATATTTGAGATCATGTATCAGCCATTCACTGCTGTAAAGTAGTAAGAGGAAAAAAGAAAAATAGTTTAAATATCATACATGTTTATGAATGTAGAATAATGACTTTAAAAGAAGGCAATCAGTTATAACTATTTACACCATTACATAACAATAAGAGTCTATATCAATATCAGGCTCCATTTAAAAGTTGCTTTTATTACTCCTTAAAAACCTTGAAGAGGCACACTTTTTCAAATAATTCCTTGATTTAGTAATTGATTTTTTTGCAGCAACCTTTCTAATGCTATCAACAGAAGTATGCTTCATCTTTTCCTTTTTCTTTGCAATATTAGATAAATTAAGTTTTTTCGATAATGAAGATCTAGACAAACTAGCTGAATTTATATCTTTTTCAGTATTAGCATTTTTATTTAACAAGAGTTTTTTCTTTTTATTTAAGAGTATTTCTCTTGCACGAGTTTTTATGTCTTGTACATTTTTAAAGCCAGATCTTTTCAACGAAACAACAGAGTTAGATTTAGGGTTCACGGTTTTTCTTGCTTGTTCCACTTTGGATTTTTTTAATGAACTTTTCTTTTTCTTAACAACAAGATGTCTAAGCATTAACCTTTCATTGTAACATTTAAATTCACTCATTGCCTTCTCTGCATCATTTATGGTCAATTTATGAATGCGTATGAGATGACGTTTTAAGTTATATTTAGAAGGAGAAATATATTTGCAGATTTCACATTTTATTTCAATCTGAGGAGAACATTTATGTCCTTCTAATTCATCAACAGCTTTATTGCATTGATCACATCTCAGGCCTTGCGACAGACACAATTTCGATCCTTTCTTTTTATTGATATACCGACCATCAGAACTAATGACTGCCACTACTCCAATAGGATCCAATTTTTTGTAGAATCTGGCATTGTAACTTGATAATTGCTCCATAATTGAATTTACTTTATTTTCATCTAACTTATGAGAACCCAAAAGATGTTTCTTTAAAACTGTTTTAGAGGACAGCCTTTGATTGCAAATTTCACACACTACAGCAATCGCTGGGACACAATCGTGGGAGTACAACCTACTTTCTTTATAAAATTGCTTTTTACACACTTTACAAGTATGATAGGAAGCAGTATTATGTTGCACTCTGTCAAGATAAAAATTTACTTTCTTTAAGTCCAATTTATGAATGTTTATAAGATGCTTCCTTAATCCCTTCTTTCTACAGAATCTAGTGTAACATATTTCACAAATTATTTCAACCCATTCAGGATAATCATCATCACTCTTTTGATCTTTTTCCATCGTTAAAAGTCTTTCCTCTTTAAAAAGCATCTTTCTATCTGTCATGCTATAAGACTCTCTTTCAGACTTGGGTTTATGGGTTTCAATGTGTTTTTTAAAGTCATCCGTATCACCAAATGACTTGTTGCAAGTAGGGCAGTCTTTGAGCTTCTGGGCAGGAGGAAGATATATCTTCTCATTCCACAATTTTCTTTTCAAAGCTATTTGTTTACTTCGCCTAGATTTACTATTTGACTCCACTTCACCTAAACAAACAATTTCTTCTTCCTTTTCATCAATCTGCTCTTCAACCTTTTTAGGTTTGGTATGCTTTTTGACAGCAGTAGACCCTAAATAAACAGGTTTGGTATGCTTTTTGACAGCAGTAGACCCTAAATAAACAACATCATCGTTAGATTTAACTCTTTTAGGTCTTTCATTATTATTAACTTTTACAATATTGCCATTTCTTTTAGTTCTCACAAATGTTTTTTTCTTCTTTTTGGCATCTTGCTCAACTTGAGACGGTATCGTATGCCTGCATTCTTCCACTTGTTCATTTCGGTGATCAATTAAAATAAAGCGAACATCTGTTCTTCCAAATTTATCTTTGACTACTTCTTGCCGCAGAATTTGATAATTCGTCTCCCCATCCTCGTTTTCAGGCGGTACAAAATCCTCTTTTCCATCAGCCTCATCTTCTGGACTTTTCGTTAACTCTTTATCAATTCCACTTTCTGGATGGTTCATAGAATGGTTTATTAGCTCCTCATCGCACGAAAATTTTTCACCACAGATATCACATGATTTTAAACCAAACGGCAAAATCATTTGTTCAATATCAGTAACATCCTCCTCTGCTTCCTCCAAACTGTGACGTAGATCATGAAGTTTAAATTGCTCCAAGTCGGAAAATACGTCATTACACAAAGAACATTTATAATCATTGTTTTTATTGTGCAGTTGGGAATGTAACTCAAGATCTGAAAGTTTATTAAATTTTAACTCGCAAAAAGAGCAACAATAGACATCAACATCAGATAACGTTTTACTCAATTGCTCCGTTTTAAGAATGTCAGAACTAAATTGTATACTCATATTTCTTATAGGTGTAAATTCAAATTTTATATTAGCAAATGTTACTAACGGCTGCAATAGTTCGCTTTAAGAGTATTGTAAGTACGGAACAGTTTACATAACCTATGGAATAGTATACATAACTTAATATCGAAAGTACGTTAATTCATATTAGTGTTCAAAATCAAAGTTGTAAACACTTTCTTACTGACAACTTACGAACGTGTTTGCCATTTAAAAATACAGTTATGAAATTCTAAATTTGAAACATTTTTGAGTGTAAACAAATTGCAAAACATTACATGAAGCCAGTTACGAAAAATTAACTACCCGCGCGAAAACTAGCCAATCAGAATTAGTCATCGAATACTATCGTATTTTGTTAATAATAAATAGTTTTATTTGCTATTTTATGTTATAAAACTTAGGATATTTTAAATTACTTGCCGAGAAAGCTAATTTGCTTCAACAAATACATTATGTTTATAAAATAATTTCGTTTTCTCTGCCAGGATCAATGCATTATAACTGCAACCGAGTAATTTATGACGTAACTTCATTCTCCATTAACCGTAAAGTCGCACGATTAAACTTTGTGATATAAAACTAGAAATGGCTTATGAATCGTGAATTCACGATTGCCATCCTAAAACATCTCATTCATTGACTTTGAATGGAATAAAATAATAAACACGTCAAATAAAAGCTTAATAAACATAATTGAAATAACATATCACTCAAAACAATTGTAGGGAAACTGGTGAAGAAACTAAATTGAGTTAGCTTCACCCTATATCTATAAGGGTACGACCGAAAGTTAATTAATAAACGCCTCTAAACTCAGAATTTTAGATTATATACACAGATTATCATTAAATATGATATTTGCTTGAAAAAAGGATTATATTAAACAAATATTATATCAACCAAACCAATATGGCGTTAGGCCTATCGACATCTGTCTGAAATTCACAAGATTTGTGATGCAAGATGGCTGCCGTGCGGTAAGTTTTTATTGACGCACGTCATAATTACTTTATCGTTGTGCCATTTAATGAATTTTGTTATGTAGTGTGAAATTAGTGTTTTCTATGTATAAGTGGCCTGATATGCCGAGCTCAGAGGAACTGAGATCTCGGCAATCAAGTAATCGTGACTCTCCCGGTTCTAGTGTAAATAGAACTCACTCATCTAGCCATAATAGAAGATCTAGGCATAATATGTCTGCTGGTGGTAGACGGCATAAAAAATCTGCTCATAAAGGACACAAGAAAAAGTACAGTAGATCTGATAAAGAACTACTACAACCTGTGAAACCTTTAGTTGAATACGATGATGTGAGTTCGGACTCACCCTTTTTTTCCGACCACAGAGAAAGTTCTGAAAAACTGTCTTCTCCAGAAAATAAACCGGACAAAAGAAACAGTAATACTAAACAAGAATTTCCTCATAAGTCTCGGAAAAACCGTGCTAAAGACAATTATGTTACAGAAAGAAGAGATCGAAGTAAGGATCATGATGATAAGTTATTCAATAAATCGAGAAGTACCAGTCATTCCAGAAAACGTGATAAATTTGAAAAAGATAGTTTACAGAGAGAAAGAGCATCAGGTAGTAGGGAATCCTCCCATTTCTCTCACTTACGACAAGCAGAAAATATGTATCAACCTCCTCAACATCACAGAGAAAGAACTAAGTCTAGAAATAAAAATAAGCAAAAGAAAAGATCTAGAAATGAAGGAGCCCCACGTGCCTATAGGAAGAGGACTCCACCTTCTCCTATTGAAAATACTCAAGCCTGGATCAACAAGCCCCGAAAAAGGACTCCTGATTCTCGTGCTAGGCACAAATATAATTTATCCAAAAGCCCCAGCCCTTATCCTAGAAATTTCAATGCCTGGTCTAGAAGTAGAAGTCGAAGCAAAAGTCCACTCAGGTAATGTTGTCATTCTTTCTATAAATATAATATCTAAAGTTTCTTATACTTTTATCACTGTAATTCCTGAAGGAATTTATGGAGCTAATTTTCAGTGTCGTTATTTTCATTTATAATGATAAGTGTTAGAAAGTTATAAACAACTGATTTTTGATAGCATTCCACAAAACTAAATATTGGGGTGGGGGGGAATCAAATTGAAGAGAATTTAATGTAGAATGTTTAACAATTTCTAAGTTCCCATGAAATGTATCTGCATAAGACGTGTAATTTTGCATAAGTAAATCTAAATCTCTTAAACTTTCAACCGCCTCATAATTCACTGATTTAATTTATCCAGTTCATTATTCATGACAACTTTACATAAAAATCATTATATTTTTGGAAACCATTTCTTATAGTAGCTTTTTTTTAATGTTGGCAAAATTAAACTAACCTGAGTTATATTAAATGGTAGCCACTTTTAGATAAGCATACATCAGGGTTTGAAAATTACATTACTTGAGAGGCATATAGAAATTCTAATTTGGAATGTACTTTTGACCTATACTAGCCTGGAGAGGCATGTTAATATTAAATTAAATATACTAATTAACATAGTTTGTTGATTTTAAAATCCATAATTCAATTTGAATTTGCAAAGAATTTTAATGTAAGATAGCTCAATTTTTTTCTTACTTTAATACTTATTGTGAACAATGCTGTAAGAAATTTTATAAGTATTTCATATGAAACTGCACTTTTTATTTGAAATGAAATTTTCAAAATTTAAAAAAAAAATTTGGAATTTTCAGAATCCAAATTGAGAATGCAACGGAAATTTAATGTTCTTATTTATTTAACATATATCTATACTCCTGTTGAAAATTTAATATAAATTAATTTTTTTGGAAATGAAAATTCTACCCAATCTGAATTTTTAAGGAAACTCTCTTTAAAAAAATTATAATATGGTACAAAAAAAATATCTAAAAGAAAATTCAAATCTCCTTTTTTTTTCATCTCATAGTGTGACGTTTTTTTTTAAATCACTGTAGGAAAAGATAAGATATTCAATTATTAAAAAATTTTTGAACTTGCAACTAAGGTTACATATAAACGCAATAATACAATTTATTTTGACAAAAACTTAACTGTTTTTTATTCATTACAAAAAACATTTTCAATTAATTTTAATTGATAAATTATTACGATGAATTATTTTGCTTAGTATTAAAGTTTGAAATGTAATTTATGATTTATATTTAATAATATTTCAATTCTGAAGTTATTTTAAGTAAGAAACTAAAATAAAATTTTATCAAAAATCGAATAAATTAAGTACATTTGGCTCAGTGTAGCCTCAGCAGATATTATTTAAATTTGAGAAAATGCTTCTTTATTATGAAACTTATAAGAAAAATTTCATATTAAATTGAACACACTAATTTCAGTATAAGTAAAATTAAAATAATTATATTCCTCAAAACCTTCGAAAATATTATTTTTTTATAGTATATAATGTACAGATTTGATTTCATAGCAAGTTGTATATACTTTCTTAAATGAAAGCTTCTTCAAGTATTAATTTAATAATTCTCTCAAGTTATGTGATATTTAATTTTTCTAGAAATAGAAGGTTTACGACATCTAGCCGAAGCTTTAGTCGAAGCCCGGTAAGGTGGAAAAATCGTAATCAGCGTTCAATATCTAGGACTAGTACTAAATCCAGATCACGTTCTAGTTCTCCTCATAGAAAACATTCAAAACGAACAAGAAGTCCGAGCATTTCCGAATTCGCTTCAAGTTTAGCTTCTGAATGTAAACACAGGAGAGCTAAAAGACTAAAACATAGACAAACCTTAATTATTCAAAAAGAACCAGAAAAAGAAATTGTTACCAATTCGGAAAATGGTAGTAACTTCCAATCTAATACAACAGCCGATTTTTCTGACAATTCCTTGTCTTCTACTGTTTTCAATTCACAAGAAGCTGTTTCAGTTACTGCGTCCGATCCACAAGAACAGGTTCAACTTATTGAGGAAACAAGTGTCTTATGTGATAGTCAAACTGAGGTTCCTCCTGAGCCACCTTCTCAGGATACCAGTATGGAAGAGAGCCATGTTGAAACTCCAGTTGTTCCAAAGTCTCCTGAACCTCAGCCTTCAACGCCAGAGGCAGAGACGCCTCCTATGCCTGAAACTAAACAACCTCCATTACCTGAAACGAAACCTCCATTACCCACTCTTCCACCATTACCACTTCCACCTGTTGGGCCTGATGATGACGATGTGTTAGATGACGAAGATGAAGGTGAAATTACTCCTCCACCTATATCTCCTATTATTAAAGAAAAGAAACCAAGCACACCTCCAAAGAAAGGTATTAAAGATCTTCCATTGCCTCCTGGAATCAAGGAAGAAGATATCATGTCTCCAGATGGGGAGGATAATAAATCTCCCATTGATGTGGGTAAACCAGAACCATCAGGGACATTTCAAACATCTCAAAGACAAATGTAAGTATTAAGATTTTTATTTTTTTTTAAAGAGATTTTTTTATGGAAATATATATATTTTTTGGAAGAATAAAAATTTAAAAAGTATTTTGTACTTATATTACAGATCTCAAGTTCCTTTCAACAGATTAGTTTTATTATTTGATGGTTTTCAAAATGAAATTAAACATCATAACAAATCTGTGATTTTTAACTCCTGTGAGTACAAAGCGTGCTGTGTGATTTTTAAATCACATGAATGTGAATCACGTTGTGTGATTTTTAAATCGTGTAATTACAAATCATGTGGATGCCAATCGTAATGTGATACTTTTAAATTGTGTTAATACGAAGCATGATGCGTCTTTTAAAAAATCGCAAAGTGTGATTTTTAAATTGTTAGAAGTATCTTTATTCCTTCTGGGAAGGTGTCAATTTTTACCGAAGATGCATCGATTTTACTGCGAGACAATGTCCCAATTTTGCCAGGTCAATTTTTGTGAAAGTACCGACAAACAGTTGTAAAATCTCCCTGTATTAGGCCTTGAATGTGTGTGTAAATTTATCTGAGTTACAATACTTTTAATTTCCCCAAAAACTGTTCAACAGATTCCAAAATTTTTTGAAATTTGTCATTTTGAAATTACTAAGTTTAGAAGAATATAATTGATGGAATGAATCTTTATCTTACACATAAAATCTGTAATTGTATTTGGTTTGAACTTATTTTTGTTGAAATATAATCTTATCATTTTTTGAATATACTGTTATTTATTGATTTTTTTTATTATTTATCTAGGCTTCTTAAAAATACAATAGCTCATCTGGATTCAATACCTAGGCATAAACGGCATTTAAGGTATGTGAATTTTTGTCTTTTTCTTCCTATCTTTTTTATTCAATATGGAAAAAAAGCTTGTTAGTGATTTAGCTCCTAATTTCTTAGTGATAGTAAAAATTAAAATAGAAACTAAGGAAATATTTTTTTGATTTTCTTGCCCAATAAAATTTAAAAATTTAATCTGAATTTATTAATTTAAAGTTATAGAAAGATTACTATGAAGTGATAAGTATCAAGTACGCACTTTTCTTCAAGTAGACTAAAATAATGTAAATGAAGGATTTTTCAATATTTTTTCTGCAGAAAAATGAATAAGTTATTGGTATTTTTTTAATGTATAGTTTGTAGATATCTTTATTATATTATCTCGTAAGTTGGATGTATAATTAGAAATAAATTTTTTTATTAATTTTGAATCTATGAAATCTTATTCCCTTACTGGCAACTCTTACCTACTACAAATACAAAAATCTTTATTTCTCACTGAAATGCTTATCCTTTCTTTTTCAACTTATATCTTTTAAAATTAGCATTTATAGTGCATTTCTATGTATTAATTTAATTTTTTAGTTCTTAAATGTTTTTTTTTTTTCTGACTTTGCTGAGCCATTGCTTCTTATGTATTTTTTTTATGCTAAATCTAATTAAAGATGCATAGAAAAATTTAAAAATTTTGATTTCCACACCATAAACCATCCTAACTTGTTAACATTTAGCCTTGTTGACATGGTTTTGTTCTGATTCGATGTAGTGTAAAGCAATATATAGAATCCATTATATTACTAGTCTATATTAATATGTCATATGTGTAAATAGGTTAAGTACAAAACTGTTCATTTTATTCATAAAAACTTTTTTATCAAGTCTAAAACTATTACTCTAGTTGGTTTTGTTTTGATTTAATTCAATTCAGTGTATAAAAAAAAACATAAAAAATAATACCTCACTTGTGCCCTATATAGTAATATCAGATGTTTAAATAGGTAGGTACCAGTTAAAATTTATATTGTTTTTACACTAAACTCTCTCTTGTGCTTTTTGGGTAAACTGTTGGGTACCTAACAAACATGAATTTGGTGTTGATACTTAAACATTCGTTTGGTGTAAAAAACAATGCCTTAGAAATAATCATTTCGTTATACTTTAACAAAACCACCTATTTTTAGGATTTTAAATAGAGACAATGATATTGATAATAGAACACCTAGTTGGGGTGAAAGATGTGTTGATGTCTTCAATATCATTTGCCAAATTGGAGAAGGAACCTATGGGCAAGTGTATAAAGCCAAAGACAGAGACACTGGTAAATGTCTTTATTATTCTTAACTTTTAATTTGTTCTCAAAATTTGTTTTTAAGATGCCTTAATCAGAGTTCTATAATAAGATGCCAAACTTGTAAACATAGGCAGTGTTTTCACTACAGCGCGAGAACATCACGCACTCTATTAATTAATTTCAAAATGCTCGAATTTTGGAAAAAAAAATTCGTCTTCTGCCATTTTGAATAAAATCCGTTTAACTTTTCTTCCTTGATCTTTCATTATTTTCAACATGGATCCCTGTTATCTAGCTTCCCTATTTACTAGTATTGTTCAGAACCAGCAGAACACAATGCCCCCCGAATGACAGAACACCTTTCAGAACACATTTTTCTGCAGCCACGTGTTCAAGGAAGGTAAGATTTCTTCATGTAAGATGTTTAAATTTTTTTCAATGCTACAAATTTACTTAGAGATTCCGAATTGTTCAGCATCTGTTGCAAGGTCATTTAGCACTCAAAACCGAATTAGGACAAAATATCTTATACAAATGACTGATAAACATTTGAGCAACCTAATGAGAATAGCTGATGAAAAAGTAGATATAGAACGTTTTCCATATGATGATGCAGCAAAAATATTCAATGCTTTAAAAATTAGATGTTAAAAATGTATTATAATTAAAGAAATATTTTTTTCCAAGTCTATTCGCGTTATTTTAATTTTTAGAAATCTCACTTAACTTTTTGAGATCTCACCCTGTTTTTGAGAAATTCTCTCTCATTTTTTTTCTGTAATGAAAACACTGATATAGGGATTGTCAACCATCCCTTTTGTTTTCGATAGGAATCCCTAAATTATAAACAAAAACATGACAAATTATTTTTTAAAAAATCTATATATGCAAACCTATAGTTTTTTTCTTTTTGACCGTAAAACTCGTTTTGTTCTAAAATATATAAAATACTATTCAATAGTTAACATTAATGATGGTTTTCAAAATNATGCAAGAAAATTTTAGCATATATTTTGAAAAGAGAGGAGTGGGGGGAGGAGGGTCCAAAAACGGCTATGCCTAGGGCCCACGAAAGGTATAATCCGGCTCTGTGCCTAGGGCCTACGAACGGTATAATCCGGCTCTGCTTGTAGTGGATGACACTTGATGCTAAAACAGTTTTTTCAAATATTAATTCATCAATTAAATTTAGTTAATTAATTTCAGTTTTATGTGCGAAAAAATTTTTTTTATTTATTTAATAAAAAGTAACTAAAATAAAATTTATTGGGTACTCGTTATGTTGTTGACAGCTAGCTGTACAAAGTGGACTTTTACTTTTATTATAATAATGTTATTAATCTTAAATAATATAAGTTTATATTCCTTCCTTGAATTTTATATCATAAATTAAACATAACTCATTAAAGCCTGAAAAAAAAATTAATGGGTTGTTGATTAATAGAATTCAATGAAAAGTGTTGAATTTTTTTCTGTCTTATAAATCGTAGTATAAGCTGTAAAACTTTCAGTTCATGTGGTAAAATATTTTTAATTTTGCTCCAGACTAAAAGTTTATAAATGCGTTATTAGATTATGTGAATTGAGTACATTTCTTTAATGATAGAAGAAGGGAAAAAAAAGTTCTGGGCATTTTCTTTTTTTTTTTTTTTTTTTTTTTTTCTAATGAAAATAAAATAAAGAACACAGATTGAACAATAAAATAAATTCCAAACTCTAATGTTAATTTTTTTTCAACTTGAAATTTATTTATTTAATAAAACCATGTAAAACCAGAGGTTAAATGGCATAATTATTTGATAGAATAAACCTTATCTTTGCTGTACTGTATAAACTCTTTATTATAGGCATAAATTCTTTTAACAAGTTATTTTATGATTTTAGGACAACTAGTAGCCCTGAAGAAAGTTAGGCTTGAAAATGAGAAAGAAGGTTTTCCTATAACAGCCGTGAGAGAGATAAAAATATTGAGGCAGTTAAATCACCAAAGCATTGTGAATTTGATGGAAATTGTTACTGATAAACAAGATGCTCTAGATTTTTGTAAAGATAAGGGTAAGTATGCTTAATAAAATTCGTATTCTGAAATTAATATTGATCATTAGCTTAGCTTAAATTATGGAATTAAAAAGAAATGTTTAAACATTGAAGTAGCCTTTCTCTTATAGGCCACAAAGTAAATGATTTTCCTGGTACCATTCTTCAACTATTTAGCATTTTGGCATCAATTTCATTATTTTTGAGATAAACATGTTTCAGTTATTTAGTACAAGTTTGAGCATCACTTTTGATTTTAGCCGCCTGGGTCTCAAAGTTAGTTTTTTGCCAATTTTGGGACACTGCATTTTTGATGCTTTAATTACTCTAAAACTTCATCAATTTTAAAATTTTACCTCTCTAAAATTTTTTACCAGCAAAAAAATTTCAAGCATAGCTACAGAGAAATGAACAAAGGCATTTGTTACATGGGCATTCAAATTAGTCATATGATGCAGAAATATATGCTTGTAGTCTTATGTCGTTTCTCCAGTCATTTCCAAGCACTAGGTTTACATCCTCTAATACTTTTCTATTGCTTGTTAGGAAAATTTTAAAACTACTCCATGAAAGTAATCTTCCTTTGGTTGGTGAAAAAGAAGAAAAAAAATGTGACAATATCTACCTGTAGAGCACCATGCCCTATGAAGTTATATTCAATAGTTTTAATTATGAATAAAGCAAAAAAAGAAGTTATATATACAGTAGGGAACCGATTATCGGGAATGATCGGGACCATCGCTATTCCGGATAACTGATTTTTCCGGTTTTCTGAATCGCTACAAAAAGCCGTTTTTTTATTGTTAAACCCATTCGAAAAAAAAAAAATTGGAAATAATCTTAAAAAGAAGAAAAATGATGAAGTAATATACTAATAATTATTTCCAAAATGATGGTAGGTAAACAATTTTTCAAAAAAGAAAGAAAAATCCTAAAATCTTATGAGGAAAAAAAAATTTTTTTTTTTTTAAATTGCGGGAAAATTTATCGAATTTCGTTCCGGTTTTTTGGTTTTCCGGTTTTCTGATTTCCGGATAACGGGTTCTGTACTGTACTTTAAAAAATGATGGAAAGGCATTTTCTTTAAATTTAAAATAGAGATGGCCTTTTTTTTAAAAAAAAAAAATAAAAGTGTTGTCTGGTTTGAAAAAATTAAAAATAATATTTTGAGGCATAAACGGCTGTCTACGTCCGGTTACAGGAGTGTCCACTTAGCAGAGAGGGTATATAATAGTTTATCAATAGATGATTCATAGGGAATTAAAAAATTTTTGTAATGAGAAATGTCTCTTTTGTAGAAGTCTCCCTAATGTGATGTTGCACAGTTTTTATTTATACAAGCTAGTAATGTAATAGACGCAAGATGATGAAATAAAAATATCATCACTATGAGCTCAATATTTTTAATTATAAAATCACATTAAACAATAAAGAGTAAAAAAAACATAACATCAACTAACTAAAAGAACTGGAAAGTTTTTACTCAAAATGAGTTGGAAAAGGGGAACCGGGATGGTTCACAGAGCTCGTCCTGCGTCATCTCATATTTTAAGTCAGAAAGATTTTTGATATCGTTTTTGGGATAGAGGGGTAGCGCCATCTAGTGCTACAAATAAACTACCCGTTACAGTAAGAATTAACATTTCAGTGCAAAACACTTAAAAACCAATTTTAACCATTGTATACTTTAGGAAAGGCTAAACTAAGGCTTCATGAACCACTTTTATACTAGCTTGCCTGAAGTCAGAAACAAACTCCTTAGATATGCAGTGAAATACTTAATAGGGTATTAGATGATCAGAATAGAATTTGACTGCATATTTATCATCATGTAAAATCTATTATTATTACTTTTTTATACCTGATTTTTCATATTCTATAAATATAAGAAATTGAAAATACCTTTTATCAGCATTATCTTACAAAAATACAATATTTACACATTTTATAAAAATTTAATCTTAAATCAAAAATTCCGCTACCTAAGTTTTTTAAAATTTTAAACTGCCTTTTTATAAAATATCCTACTTTTTAAAATCTAAAATGCTAAGAACATAAATTTAATAATTAATTTAAATTTAATATTTGAAAATTGATTTTGTTAAAACTTCTTTTTAATTTCCAATGTTCGTCAATATTGGTAACAAAGAAATGTCTCTCTTTTTTTAGGAGCATTCTACCTAGTCTTTGAATATATGGACCATGATTTGATGGGATTACTGGAGAGTGGCTTGGTTGATTTCTCTGAAATTCACATAGCATCTTTTATGAAGCAGTTATTAGATGGTTTGAGATATTGTCACATGAAGAATTTCTTGCACCGTGATATTAAATGCTCTAATATACTCATGAATAATAGGTATTCTGAAATATTTATGGCTATGAGTATTTGGTATTGTTGATTTTTTTTTTTTAAATCCCAAATAAGTCCTTTTATTATCGAACTCTGTTTTTCTCTATTAGATGTATTTCTGTAGCATTTTTAAGTTTCTGGTTCCTCAAGTCCTTTTCTTTTTTTCATGTATTCTTAGTATTAAAGCTATTTTTTAATCAACTTTTTTTTTCTTCCCAATTGACTGAAATAAACTGGATAATCTCTTGTGGAATTGCTTTTTTTGTTTAATTATCACAAGCTAGAATTCCTAAATCATATAATTTCAGTGGGACATTAAGCTAACAATTGTTCTTTTAATAGAGTTGAAGGATTTTTTAATGTAACTATTTGCTAATGCAGTTTGTTTATTTTACTATGTATTATATATTTAAATCAACAGTAATGCTCGTATCTATTCTCAATATTATTATTTGAGTAAATATAAATTTTGCCATAGTTAGAAAATTTTCTATGAAGTTTAATTTCTGTTTCTGAAATGTAACATTTACAAAGCATGGTTATTGTTAATTTATCACTTAATTTCTGCAAATTATTTGTAAATGCTTGCAAAGAGGAATTCTAAAATACCAAAATTGATGCTGTGAGACCTTTCTGTCTCTTGGTTCGTTTTTAAAGACTACTCAATACGGATGACCAAGGATTATTTCAATTTTAGCTTATTTANTTTGAATGTCAAAATAAGTATCGGCTACTTTTATTTTACCTTTTTTTTATTATTTATTAAATAGTTAAAATAACAATAATGTTGAATAAATAGGAATTTTGCTATAATTATAAAATTATTAATATTTCAATAATAATATATTTTTTTTGTTGCTATTCTTTGTAATGTTGATTGTAATCTTGTGCTTTGTATTCTTGAATGTAATTTAACACTATCAAGAAAATCAGTATTTTATTTTCTATCTGATTTTCTTTTTTTTAAAGAATAAAAGTTTTGCATAAATTACAACTTTTTTAAATGATCTTCTGTTATGCTGAAGACGATTCCTTGTGTTCAATTCAGGCTGGAATTAATCGTAAAAGTATCAAAAGCTTTCGTTTTTCTACATTTTTAAAATCTGAATCTATTTTATATAAAATAATAAATTCATTATTTCTTTCTCTGAAAACAAAGATTTTATAGAAATTTATCTCCGAAAAAAGAAAATCTGAAATATTCTTTAGAAATAAAATTAACATGGTTAAAATAAAAAATGAAAGAATAAAATTATTATTTTTTTTTATGAAGCATCATATGTATGAGCAATTTCAAGTATCCAAAACTCATTCTTACACCTTTTTTACTGAGAAATTTTTTTTTTCTTCTTTTGGCAAATTTTTGTTAACTATTAACAATGTAGTGGGTATTATTAAAATTTAATGATAGTATAAAATCAAACAAAAGGAAGAACATAATAGCTTTCAATGACAGTGATTGTAAATAAACGGTAGATGGACGCGTGTGACAACAGCTTGTGAATAATCACACGACTCCCTGTTGAAGATTAAAACAAAAATAAGAGTCTTTTGATTAAAAACAATTTAATAATTAGCATCCTTCAAAGGTAATAAGATGTTTTCTAGGGGTTTTAAGCAGGGTTTGTTGATTTAAATCAGCTTGACTTAAATAAAATGATTTTTTTTAAAAAAATCATTGATTTAAATCAACTGATTTTTTTAATATATATATTGATTCTAAAAGTTAAAAAATAGTGTTTTAAATTATTGATATTTTTATTTCTCTTTATTTTAAATAAATTGCTGCATTAATTAATTTTAGTTAACGAAATTACTTTCTTTCTTGGTGTGTGTTCAATTCCAACGCATTTGAAATTACATTTGTAAAAATCTTTTGACTCTTGAGATTGAAAGTACAGATTAAAGTACGCATTTAATGCCGTCTTAATATAGATTTGCATGGCTGTAGAAAGTAATTAATAAGCATGAATTTTTCTCCAAAAAAAAAAAAAAAAATTTCAAATAATGTTAATTAAAATTCTACCTTTTGATGGAAAAAACATAGAACTAAAATCTGCATTATATTTTATTGGTGGAAAATGTATATTTCTAAATCTTGAGGTTATATTAAAAAGAAATTACCCTAATATGCCAAAAATAAAAAGAAAGAAAAAAGGCTGATGAATTCAGATATTTTTTTCCTGATATGGTGTAATTTTTTCTATTGTAACTCTTTCAAAGTCTATTTGAAGCAGTAGAGTTATTAACTGGTAACTGGTATTTTTTTCCTCATAATATGTTTACAGTATCTTTGACATTATCAAATTTTCTATAAAGAAATTTTGTGAAAAGAAATTCCAATGAGTACATAGATTTTTTTAAAAAATTTTTTATCTTAACTTATCTATTTCGATATAGGATTGAAAATGAATATTTTAATATAAAAATATATAGATCAAATATTTATTTATTTTTTGATGAATGGCTACATTCATAAACACAATCTGTTACATTTATTTTGTCATATTAAAAATCAAGAGAAAAAAATCTCAATTTTAAATTAAAATTATGGTTTGCTAATTGAAACTTCGTTTTAATAGTTAAAGAACAGGAGACTATCCAAGCCAAATTTACTACCGCTTAGCGTTACCCTCACAAATTCAACTTCAGAAAAATACTTTTTCGTCAAATTTTATTTTTGTGTCTCGTAAGAAACGATAAATTAATATTTTTGTGTTGATTTTTTAATATAATTTTTAACTTTCACAAATTATGTCTAAATTTTCCCAAACTAAGTACCTCTCAGAAAAACCTAGACCCCTGAAGTATTCTTTAAATTCTCAATTTCACCTAGTCCTGAAATTTCAATCATGCATTTGTTTTAAAATGGTTGCTATGCATTCAAAGCAATGTTAATGTATTTATAACTGAAAATTATTTTAGTAAGTTTGAGCTTCTTAAATATTGTTATAATATAGTTTTAATATTAATTTAATTTTGATTATACGTTTATAAAGGTTTTTTAATCATAAATTAAAGTTCTAACAATTAATTTAAATAAAAATCAAAAAAAAATCTGATTTTTTTTTTATTTTTTTTAAAAAAATCACAAACCCTGGTTTTAAGCTAGGCTGAATGCATTAAGATTTTTTGAAAAATTTCTGTAATTAATCCATTAAAGCAGAAATTCAATCCAGTAACAATAGTAAAATATTCAGCTTGTTATTTTTTAATTTCAACTTTCAAATTGTTCATTTTCTTAAGTTTTTAAAATTTTTTTGCTTAATATCTTTTAAAATGTTCTTTTTAGGTGTGTTGGACTAACATTAGTTTTTTCAAATATTATTTTATTGTTTTTCAGGGGGCAAATAAAGTTAGCTGATTTTGGTCTTGCTAGATTATATAACGCAGATGACAAACAACGACCCTATACGAATAAAGTTATAACATTATGGTATAGGCCTCCTGAGTTATTATTAGGAGAAGAAAGGTATGGTCCACCCATAGATGTATGGAGCTGCGGGTAAAGTTACATTTTAGTATTTTTGAATTAGAAATAATTTATTTACTGAGTTTAAAAAATAAATGTTAAAAATTAACAAATTTTAAGTGTGCAGTATTTATTAATAACAAATTAATTTAATTATACAGTATTTACTTTAATGTGAATTTAATTTTATGTTATGATGAAACTGTGGATATTTTTCCTTTATTTTCTGATTTCCAATCCTCAGTCTCAATTTTTTTTATACAGCTAAATCCAGTTTTTGACATTTTATAAACAAAAATTAGTTTTAACATCAAAAAGTGTATTTTGAACTTAGAATACAGTCAAACAGGGTGTTTACCAGCTTAAAAAATATGAGAAAATCAGGTTTTTTTTTTCCTCACAGGAAAAGGCATAGAAAATTTTTTACTATGTTTATAAAGTAAATCAATTTTGAAAAATTTATTTTCCTTTTTTATAAACTGTGTTAAAATGTCTTTAAGATTTTTCCTCAATTTTAAACCATCAGAAAAAAAAATTTGTTATTTTTCTTAGAACAGATTTTTAACCCACCTTCTGTTTATTACTACTTCTATACATTCCAACTTTTATGGGGGAAATTACTCTTTAAAATCTTATTAGTTAAATCCTCCTCTTTTCTCAGGCAGCAGTTAGGTTGATTCTACAATAAAGAACCAATTATCAGAATACAGGGAGCATTGCTAACATGTATATTTAAGTTTCACAGTTTTCTTGATCACTAAAAAACACATTTATCAATGGTTTATCAAGCATAACCTTACAGACTCTCCTCTAGATCTAGCGTATCACATAACAGACAACTTCAAAAATTCCTGCCTTTTTATTACCTCTATGTATGAAGGTCACCCAGGAAGTAAATTTCCAGTAGCCCATAAAAAGAGACTAAGCAAAATTACTTCCTGAAAGGATATATTGCAAAAGATACAGAAATTCTTGAGCTACTTCTCAACTTAAGAACCACTGGAATTGAAAGACTCGTTATACAAAAGTTTTTATTGTCTAATAATAAAACCTTTGTTTCACAGCTGCCTGAACATTTAGGAGAAAATGATGGCTGGTCAAAAATGTATTCACCTTCAACAACAGCTGAGAGTTGTAGAATTTTACCAGATTTGTAATTGTCCCCAAAGGCTTCCACTTGTTTCTGCATATGAGAAAATTCTTGACCAGCCCTCAATTTCCCACAGATGTGCAAGCAGCTGTAATACACTGGCTCAATTGCCAGATAATAAACTCTTACGATGCTAGGCAGTCAACAAAAACTTATCCTATCAGAACGACAAGTGTTATGTTTCCGGTGGTTCTTATTTTGGGAAGTGGTTGTACCATTCCTGTATCTCTTTAACAATAAATCTTTTCAATTAATTAATGTGCCTCTTTTTATGGCCATAGGAAACTAACTTTCTGAAATACTTTTGTATATGTCCTTCCCTGGGCCAAATGCAGATGGTAATTTTCATCTATAACAGCTCTTTTTAATTCCTTTTAGTCATTTTGTTTTGTTATTTTTTAAATTTGAATTTTACTTGGATATTACATTGCAAAAGTAACATTTAAAGAGATGTGACTTAAGATATAGCATTGAACTCTGAATAAGAACTGTTTTATTTTGCTTTTTTGATCTTTTGTATAAAAATAGTATCTACCTTTTTTTTTAAATATTCTCATCATTTTTAATAATTATTTCAGGTGCATTCTTGGAGAATTGTTTACTAAAAAACCTATCTTTCAAGCAAACCAAGAAATGGCTCAACTTGAATCCATAAGTCGAATATGTGGAACACCGTGTCCAGCTGTATGGCCTAAAGTCATACAACTTCCTCACTGGCATACATTTAAACCAAAGAAACAATATCGTCGTAGACTAAGAGAAGAATTTTCTTTGTAAGTTTTACCTATTTTAAGAATCATTCTTCGTATGTAGTTTTAAAGTATTCGAGAACTGTAAAAGCATTCAACACATTTGAGATTATATATTTTTGAAAACCATCCCCTGAGTTGGAAACTTTTTCTTTTGCTTCATATTAACCATTTACAATTAAAATGTATGTTAGCAATGAGTCGCTTTGTAATTCGCATTCAACACATTTGAGATTATATATTTTTGAAAACCATCCCCTGAATTGGAAACTTTTTCTTTTGCTTCATATTAACCATTTACAATTAAAATGTATGTTAGCAATATAAATGAGTCGCTTTGTAATTCGCTTGGTACAAATAAGATAATTGTACTCTGTGAGTCCAAGTAACTTCTGGATAATTTTGTTACAAGGAGTAGATTAAAGACCAGATGTGCAACTCAAAACAAACGAAAAACATCAATAAATTGAATAAGATTTATTCCAAAAATAGTCTAGTAATATAAAATCATTATAAAATAAATCATTAAATAAAAATAACATTTTTAGAAACAGACATTAAGTATATCACCTAACTATTATATATTAATTTCTCTGTCTTCCACACATTCCGGATCACTATCTCTATAAATAATTTCAGTTCTTTTTCTTGCAAAAAATGAATCATCGCTTTTTATTTTTCTGAAATCCTGGTGGCTTTGAATCACTCATTTTATGGTCTAAATTGAAATGAATTTTAATTGAAATTTTATTTTTACACTCTTCTAAGATATACATTATTTTCCTCTTTAAAACCTAAAAGCTAATTTGCAAGCAACGTAAGACAGTATAAAGCCACCTACCTACAAGTGGCTATTTTGTTAAAAGAAATTTGATTTGTAACAGAATTATTAAATCAATGTGATATATTTGTCTTCCTATTTTATACTATAAAATCATAAAATAATTTTAATGTATGATGATTTGAAAATTTCATATCTCGCATTTAAGTAACAACTTTTTAATGCATTTCATTCTATTGTTAATCCACAATGCATATCAATATATACAGTTTTATTTTTTGTTACAATTATACAGTTATTGCTGTGGATCTCATGGTTTTTTAAAACCTGATACTGCGAGGCATGAAATGAAAACTGAGTAATCACTTTTTGACACACTTTATTTGGATCATAAAAATGTGTGGCATTCGAATTATTTTGCCTGCAATTGTTACTACTCTTGTTCCCAAGGTTCTTTAATTTCCCTTTATTTTATTGTATGAATCCTTTTTTTAAAAATATCTTTATTTTTCATAAATATTATTACATAATTTGAATTCTCTGTTTAAATTGACCCAATGATAGCACTGTTTTGGTTGAGTTTTTTAAATTTTTCGTGGATTTCCACATGTAATTTAAAATCCCAATATTTTCATACTTTATTACTATGATACAGGAAATTTCAGTCACACATTTGAGCATTCTCTATCTTATTGAATATTTTCTTTTTTTTTTCTTTTTTTTTTAACCTTCCCGTGATCGGTTTGTCTGCAGTTGTGGCTACTGGTTCCCTGTGGTTTTTAAATTCTAAATGTTTCTAATACGATGATCAAATCATTTACATTATTTACCATATCACTTGTGTCTTGATTGCTACAAGAGTGGTTTTTTAGCTACAGCATGTGCTTCTTACCTAATGGAAACTGAGATTTTTCTGATACAAAATTTTTTTTTACTATATACAAATTGAGTTTTTTCTGATACAAAACCAAAATTTTTCTGATATAATTTTTTGAAAGTGATTGAGATCCCTTTCAAAAAATTACACTAGTCGTTTATTGAACTTAACCATTTTATTTCCAGCATGCCTTTAGCAGCTTTAGAGTTACTAGATCAAATGCTAGAACTGGATCCAGAAAGACGTATAACTGCCGAAAACTCCTTAAGATGTGAGTGGCTTAAAGACATCGTACCTGAACAAATGGAACCACCTGAGTAAATATTCTTTTTTTATTTAAACATTAAGTTATACCTTGTCCTTGATTACAGTTGGATCTTATCACTACAATGTAAAGTGAAACCTCGACTAAGCAAACATTCCTGAGGTCGTTTACAGAAAGCGTGTTATATGTGAATGTATTTATAGTTAATTAAACTTAACAAAATTATAGTATTAGCAATACAAAGAGAATTACAGAAATTTGTTTTAAGTAGCTGCAATTTACAATGTTTTGTTTTTAAATCATTTAGCATTTTTTATAACAATTTCATCATTTTAACCCACTGACGGTTCTGCACGTAAAAAGTCGCATTTTAACCTGCAGTCTTCTCTGCATAGCAAAACCGGTTTTCCCATGTTAACTGATAGGGGAACGGTGTTAAGGGGAGAAACATTCTCCCAATTTTGCCCATTTCCTTAACCGCCAGTGGGTTAAGGTCGATAAAAAATGATGTCTTATTCCATCTTCAATACAAATTTGGGCATCTCGTTAAAGTTTTCTCTTTTAATTATTTTTCAAAAAGCATCAATTGAGTATAGGTTGCTTCATTATTTCTCTCAATGTCATTATTTACAAACATTTCCAGAAATTTGTCCATATTTTATATTGTTCTTTTGTGATTCAATATTTTGGTCCTATCTTCACAAAAGTGATGTATCACATAAGCTTTTGAATTATTTAGAAAGTAGTGGTGAACAATGACTCTGGAAAAATCAAATTTATTAAAATAGGAATCATACATTAAAAGACAACCACTCAAATCTATGTTATTTCCTAAATATTGTAATTTGTTATCACAGCATTTTATTAATGGAACAAAACTTAACCCCATGATTCTGGTTTCAAGAGAATTCTCACCCTTTAAAATTGCAGGATTTCACCTTTCCTTTTTCAACCGTATTTTGCCTTTGCGCAATTAACTAGATAACTTTTTTAATCAATGAATCAGAATATACAAAATATGTAAATATACGAAAACATTCCTGATTAAATGAATGCCCTTTTTTTTTAAATTTAGCTTTTGAAGAAAAAAATTTATTTTAATAATTACAATTTATGACAAGTAACTTTAAATTGGTAACTGACTGATTGAACTGACTAATTGAATTGAATAAAATGGTGCTGAGATAAGTGGAAACAAAAAATATTAGTCTTAAAAAATGTTTTCCTTTATTTATTGAGTAAAAAAAATTGTGTAAATGTTATTTCTTTCTCTTTTTTAAAAAAAAAAAAATGCAAAGAAACCCAGGGTGTAAGGCAAACTGTTTTTTGATTTGTGCAGGTCTAATTAAATTGTTTTCCACAAATAAAATTTTTTTTTTACTTTTTAGGATTTAAAATCTTAATGCTTAAAAATGAATAATGTTTGTTTTATTTAACTGAAATTTTTTTTCACCAGTTTACCTCTAAATCAAGATTGTCATGAAATGTGGTCTAAACGAAGAAGACGCCAGATAAGGCTGGATCAAGAAGCTCTTGCAGCTGCCATGGGGAACAATCCTACTCTGTTAGCTCAAACTATGGACAGCATGTCTATTTTAAATTCTGCTGCATTCAACCCAAAACTTCATCAAAATTATTCAGAAAATTCTGCCACTAGTACATGGACCTCAGACTTGCCAGTTACGTGGAATAAAAAAGATAAAACTGATGATAAAGCTGAAAGAAAAGCATAGCTATGGTTTCTTGTGTGTATGCATAGTTAAAACTGACTGTGATTAAAATCATGATTCCTCACATTGTATAATATCACTCAAAACAAGTTCCCACACACAAAACCCTCAGCCATTTTAGGACAAAATAAATAATGTGATTTAAAAAAAACAATGAATTGACCTAAATACCTTCTTCATGAAATGAATTCGAAAACTAGTAGGAATATTATTTTAATTTACTTGGGAAAGAATTGAGGACTCCTGTTGCATTGTGATTGAAAGCTACAAATTTTAGTCTTTTCTATATTTATCTCCGAAAAAGCATTTTCGTGACGCCATGTTTGGATTTTGTTATTCTTTAAGAGAAACTTACACGCCTACTGCATCTGTATATATATATTTGATTTCAAGTTACAACTTGAAACATATGCTTAAATGAATTATTTTGACATACATGCTGCCACGGTGTGTATTGTAATTTCCAATGAAATTTAGATTTATTGCACCTTGGTTTTTATGGTTATACAACAAACTCAGTTGTTATTTACAGGAAATTTCCATTGCTGCTACTTCCTAGATAGGTTGTGATAATTTTACCTATTTTGTGCAAACTAGTTGCCGGTTTGAGTCGATTGTTTTGTGATCAAAATATAAACTGTAAAAAAAAATAATTATAAAACTTGTTCTTGAGGTTTTTAAAGTGATCAGAAAAAAATATATACATCCTTCACAATGGTGTCCTTACATGCTTTTTCTAATTGTGTGAATACAATTGCAGAGCTTGTAATATCTAATTATTATTGTAATAAAATATTAAACTAATATTTGAATTACTTATTGTACTGTAAGAGTACTTGTTATTTAGAACTCAGCTTGCATCTTCCATTTCAATCTTATTTTTATTATTTATGAACCACTGAAAAAAATTGTATTAAAACTTACTAGAAAATATCTTAGTCTATTGTTAAGACCAGGTTTATGCACCTCTTGAAGATTAAAATTAGCATGATCCTTAAAAAGTGGAATAAGTCCATTTGAAAAGTGATACAAATCCAAGGTTTTTAAGAGTTAGTGTTTGCATGAATTTAAAAATATAGGCTCAATTTAGGTGATGGTTTTACAACAATAATTTAATGAAACATCAAAATGCAATGATGATAATGAAAATCATGAATACTAAAATAAAAAATTTCGAGCTTATTCCACTTTCAAAAATAAATGGCTCAAGTTATACATTTTTATCCCTTCCCAATATTGTATTTCAATTTTTTTTTTTTTTTTTTTTTTTTTATTTTTTTTTTNTCACTTACAATTTTGAACTGAATGAATTTGAGCTTTTATTTTTTAAGATTTATTATTGGTTTTTGATATATTTTTTTATTAAATGCAAGAGTTTGATCTTTAAGGCTTTTAATAAATATAGCTATCATAATATTGTATGAGAGGGTGGGAAATAGTAAGGATTAACGACTTTTAAGATTTTTATTAGTGTAGTGTTTTCTTGCCTTCTAATATTTTTATGTATTCTTGTAAGATGTATTGCTTTTTTTTTTTAATTGGAATTATTCCTCTAGAAAATAAAGTTTTCGGATTTTTTTTTTCTTTTTCAGAAATTAACTATGAACCTTGTAAGATCATAATAAAAAGGAGAAAATTCTTTTAAATTTGCATTGTTTAGAACATTAATTAATTCAATGGTAAATGCAGGAAAATACAAATTTTTGAATTGCTAATTTGAGTCATCATTTTTTAGTACATACAATCTGGAAAGATTCCATTGTAAGTCTATTTCGTTTTTCCATCGCCTTTTCAATGATACGAAATTCCACATGATTTTTTTAAAAAAAAAAAAACATGTTTTAATAGGATATTACGATGCATGAATTTGGAATTTGAGTAACCACTTTTTACTTAATATTTGCTTAATCAATTATTGATAAAAAGGAAAATTTTTATAGAAAAATTATGTTGTTTTTTTTAGTGAATTCTAGTAATTAAAAGTATTTAACTTTATACAAATATACTAATTTTTTTATTATAAAAATTTAGTGCTAGAACACTAACATTTATATAGAAATTTTATTTGCCACCAACTTTACTAAATGGATCATGGTATATGACACTAAGGTCATTTAATAAAATTTTAGTCATATTTTTGTTTTTACTCAGGCAATTATTTTTCATAATTTCCAGCTACTAAAAGCAACTATTTTGTTCATTTTTTTCTGTGGCAATCCTGTATATTGGAATAGATAAAAATTGCCTTGTGGCCGTGGATTGACTGCATTAAATTAAAAAAGTGTTAGAAATGCAAGATTTAATTTTTTGTTAACTAGCGTAAAAGAGCAAAATAAGTGAATTTTTCATTATGTTTTAGTAAACAATTTTAATATAGCATATTTATTATTAAATGTAAAGAAAATAAATGATAGAGAATATATGTCATTGGAAATTATGACGAAGAAACACAGATCAAATCATTGAACCATTCCTTGACTCTTATAAACAATGATTGGTTTTAGATAGGGATGCCCTAACTTTCTGAGTGAAAGGCCACTTGCACAACGGGTAGATTAACAAAGGGCCGCATGCATATTTAGTCATGTTAGCGGCAAATATGATAATTTTTATATACATTAGTGATCTATGCAGTAAGTTTTTTTATCAGTTAACTTAATAGCATATTTGCAGAAAATTAAATACTTTGAATTATTTGAACTTATTTAAAACTAAAAAAAAAAAACTTTTTCCATAATAATTCATTTACCAAATGTATATATATAAATAAGTATTGGGGGGGGGCGATTATAACTCTAACCAAAATGATGTTTACAGAATGTAAGTGCAAAAGATTNTAAAAAAAAAAAAACTTTTTCCATAATAATTTATTTACCAAATGTATATATATAAATAAGTATTGGGGGGGGGCGATTATAACTCTAACCAAAATGATGTTTACAGAATGTAAGTGCAAAAGATATACACATTTTATAGAGTTATATAAATTTGAATTAAATATTTTATGTAAAGAAAATTTATGATGTTTAAACAAAAACCAAATCGAAAAAAACTTTTTTATTGCATTTAAAAGCTCTCTCGAGCCACACATCAACAGCCGACGGGTCGCGTGTGGCCCTCGGGCCGCAAGTTGTACACCCCTAGTTTAAGGGGACATTTGACTTTCAGAATGAGAAAAAACCTTCTAAAATCCATTATTTCGTCTCTGATATACAGAAAAAATTCTCCCTTTAATAAGTAATATGCAACTAACTATGTTTAAGTTGGAGATTTCTTTACCAACTAATAATATACGAGTTTTTAAATGTCCCTACATCAATATGTAGTACTCATTGACAAAGTGGCTTTCTAATGGAATTTTTTAATGTTCTTACAACTTCAAAATGTTCCTTGTGCATAAATTTTTGTTTTTATTACGAAAAATTTTTTAGATACTCTTTGATAAGTCTTTTTAATTGCTTTGATTAATGCAAGACCTTAATTTAATTTTTTAATAATTGAACATAGTTGTAACATGTTTTTCAAAGAAGTTTTTGGTGAGATGTCGCAGAATTGTTATGGTATAATTTTGTCAGAAATAATCTATAGATTTAGAAGGAGAAACAATCTTGTATAACTTATTTCAAAGGATACATCAAAGTAGTTGAGTAAATAAGCAACCAATAGTTTGTTTGTGAAAATTAGATAAAATTTTGGGATTGTATAAATTACATTATAAAGAAAAAGAATTGAAAAACATTGAAACAAATTTGAAATTTTAATTAGAGTCGAAAGTTTTTATATTCCTTCCATCTTTTGTCATAAGTGAACATAGCTGCAAAAAATTATAGTTTTACCTCTATAAGTTTATCCTGTATGCCGAAAAAGCATTCAAAATACACTTTCGTTCAAACAAACCAAATTTCTAACTAAACACATTTTTTTTTAAAAAAAAAACACCAGCAAAAGAAGAAAAAAAACATTATTTTTTGTTAATTTAAGCATTTTATTCTGGAGACAGTTCAAAATGAATGTTTAAGAAAATGGACTAACTCAAAAAACTATATTTTAGAAATGGACACAACAGACAATTATTCACTTCTGGAGACAGTTCAAAATAATTGTTTAAGAAAATAAACTAACTCATTAAAAATATGTTGTTGTTGTTGTTAATTTACGTCGCACTAGAGCATGGGTGCAAGTCTTCCGTCCCCAGGACGGATTTCCGTCTTTCAAAAATGTCCGCGGACGGAAACAAGACTGACTCGAAGACGGAAATCGGAATTTTTTTTTCTGTCCATAAAAATATTTTTTAGGTCTACGTTATTGGTCTATTTTCTTATGTCCTGTTGTTATTTTATCAAAATACAGATGAATAAATATTTTTTGTACAGTATTTAATCTTGATGTATTATGGTAAAGCTTTCTTAGATAGTTTGCATATGTCGAGGGGGTATTGTGTATGTTAGGTATTTCAGTCAAAAAATTTTCAGTCTTGGCCTTTTTTCCAACTTGCACCCATGCACTAGAGCTGCACAATGGGCTATTGGCGACGGTCTGGGAAACATCCCGGAGGATGATCCGAAGACATGCCATCACAATTTTGATCCTCTGCGGAGGGGATGGCACCCCCGCTTCGGTAGCCCGACGACCTGTAAAATATGTTTAAGAAAAAGGGGAGCAATGCTGAAGTCTTGTTTTGGAAAATGACATAATTTAAAATTCATTTTTAAGAAAATTAATTCAATTCAAAAAACTTGTTTAAGAAAATGGCTACTGCTAATGTTGTCCCACACATTACTGTACTTTACCTTGGATATACAAATTGAAATTTTCATACCAAGTGTCGGGATTTTATGAATAGAATGATGATTTTATATATGGTCCATTTCACTTGATCATGTCAAAAAATCCTTTAAGTGGCTGAAGTCAACTATAATCAGTCAATCCACGAGTTCTCGTTTAGCTTTCGTAATAATTATTCAAGAGATATATCTGAGCCCCTAACTTAGAACATCGAATTGTTCCAACAGGGTTGTCACTCAAATCTGAAAAATAAAATTCGGTGTACATATTCAGGGGTCTGTTTAGAAGAAAATTGGGTCCGTTAACGGACCCTTCACAGAATATCGTTTCATAAAAACGGACCCTTCACAAAATGATTTTTCTTTTAATCGGACCCTTCACAAATTTGTTTATCTTCATTATTGTTTTGTTAATCGAATAAACCCTTCCCAGGGAGGAAAACAAGAAAGATAATATAACGAACTAAGTTTCGTCTTCAGCAGACGCTTCTTCCTTTATTCATCCGAAGTGAATATTCTGCATTCAGCAGTATAAGCTAAATACCAAATATTTGTATGTTGCATCTCTAATTTAGAAGCAGCAATTGCTGTTTAATTTTGAAAATTTAATTATTTTTTTAATTATAATTTACAGTGCTAAGCATAATCATGTATCGATTTACAATTTAAAAATTCTTTGAAAACTTTATTTTTTTGTTGCAATAACCGAACCCTATTTGCACCAATTCATAAAAGCAGGACCTTGGTTGAAAGAATGAGACTTAACGTTTATTCTATATCAAATTACGAGTAATTTTTTCACAATTTTACAAAAACCGGACCTTTTACAAAATGTTTGAACAGACCCCTGATATAATACACAACATAACAAGAGGAGAAACACAATCCCTGTGCTGTAAGTGTATTGGGCTAACTATAGTATAATTATAATGGCTGAAAAAAGGAACAGCTGAACATACTTAAATCTAATAATGCTATTGTAAGTTAACTAGTTTAATATAGCTGAAATATCATTCTTAATAGATTGCACTTTGATTACCATTTTTTAAAAGACGAAAATAAGAAACAAAAGCCCTGCATTTTCCTTGTTATTTTATGTGATTTTTAAATACCCTGAGGAGTTTCTTCCTTCCCACCTACCCAACTAGGCAGGGTCACCTATTCTAGTAGCTAAACTGCTCCTGCAGATAAGCAAGATGTACAATTGTGTGCACAAATGCTTCAATTTTTTAAAATAATTCTAGAGATATTACGAAATAGAGAAAGAAGGAAACTAACTTAGTGGTTGAAAGTTTGAGTGCCTTGAGGCACTTTCAACTGTTTTCTTTCCGTGGGATATTTACAAAATGCAGCTCCCCTTTTAATTTGAGAGTCAAGTACTAGTATTTACTTTTTGTATTTTGCAACTTTAAATATAACGTGCGCCCTCAGGTTAATTAGAGCACACTAAACATGTCAGACCGTGCAGACTTGAGATAATTCGAGCAGGTTCGTATTACATGCTGCTCAATTTTCACACCCAGATGAAAGATAATTAAGAATTGAAAACAACAATGTGAAGAAAACAAATCTTCTTAACAATATTCTGTTTAAATTTGGTTTAATAACAATAATTATTCAGAAATTATATTTTCAATTACAGTGTTTCACCAATTTCAAATGTAACTAAACATTTAAAAAAAAAATTATGAACTCTTCTGTTTATAATTCTGTTGCTTCAAATAAAGCGTACTAAAAGATACTCTTTTTTATACCAGATTAGATTTCAACTTCAGCAACTTTAATCAGTATTTTTTTTAGCCTGTCTTCCTAATTTAAACATTGTCATCATAAAATATTTAGTACATTAAAGTTTACCTTTGAACTAGTAAGATCGCACATTTGTACATGAAAATCTGAATAATGTATTAAAAGTTATAAAGGTATTCTTTTTTATTTTGTGCACTGTACAATGATTGATTGATTTGTTCGTTTACGTCGCACTAGAGCTGCACAATGGGCTATTGGCGACGGTCTGGGAAACATCCCTGAGGATGATCCGAAGACACGCCATCACAATTTTGATCCTGGCACCCCCGCTTCGGTAGCCAGACGACCTGCACGCGAAGTCGAGCATTTTACGGTAGAACAGTTTAACAAGGACCCTCGGCCCCTACGCAGACTGATCCAAGTGGTCACCCACCCGCACACTGACCGCAGCCAGTGATGCTTGACTTCGGTGATCTGCAGGGAATCGTGTCTTAACGATCAGTCCACTGCGGGACTCACTGTACAATGAAAAATTCTTTTTCATAGTTGTGTCATTTTGTCAATTTTCAATTTTAATCCCATGAAACCCTTTACTCCTTAGATTTATAATCTTAGTTTACAAATCTAGAAAATAGGGAACTGCATGGTTTATTTATTTAATTTCTAATTCATAAAAAAGTCTTATTATTTTTCTGAAGACTAAGGGAAGAGGCAGTTTGAAAGAAAACATTAGAAAAAAAGTACACATATTTAAGTCTAAAGTAAAAATGTATTTTTTAAAAAATGTACAAATCAAACAAAATAAGTGTTCATTGTATTATCACAGATTTTGTCTTCAATTGCCTGTATAAACTAATGTATTTGGCTGCAATACGTGCTTGAGGGGAAACATAATGTTGACAAAATGAATATTTATCTGCAATAAATGGGCTAAGATCATCCATTTTTAGTCTTCTTAAAAACGTCAAAACAAAAGTGTAGCAATTATAGTTTTCACTGTCATACCTGAAAAATTAATTTTATTTCACTTACATAAGCTAGAAGAAGAAAAAAGATGAGTAGTTAATTATAAGCCCTGGGAGGTCAAGAAATTTTTAATAGTTTAATCTCATAAAAGCATAAATAAAACCATATTATTAAAATTTAAAGAAGAATTTTTCCTAATCTTCATAAAACTATTTTAAGCTGTCAAAAGAAAGATATTAAACTATTTCTGAAAATTTCTTTCACTCCCTTCAAAAGTTGTATATAAACAAAAAATGAATAGAAAGAATGTAAAGTTACTCAACTATGTCTTGCCATGAATTATAAAATTGCAATAATGTTGCTATGCAAACCACTGAATTGATTCTATGCCTACAGTCACTCTTGTTTCAGCCTGCATTTTCTTATCTAATTTATCAAAGGCAGGACATGTTAGTGATAGGGAAGAAATTATTTAACCATAGTATTCAAAGACTTTTTTTTTTTTTGTTTTTTAAAAAAAATTGCACATTTTCCTGACATAAATGGATGTTAGTGATGATATATTTTATGCAATAAGCATTATACATCAAAGAATTAAAAAAATTTCAATCAGAGAAAAATAAAACTCAAATGCTATTCTACTTGGAGGGAGAAAAAAAATTACTAAAAGTAATTTTTAAGCATTTTTTAGCACAGAACAGCTTTTTCTAATAATTTATTTGACTCTGGTTTGGCAAGCACCCTAATTTAACAAGCAAATTGTTCTGGTCTTGTTATTAGTTTTGTTAATTTTCTTTCTGCATCTCCTTTAAGCTAAGCTAATTAGTTTGACATAAATTAAGAATTAAAGCAAGTTAATTTTTAATTCTTAGTAAATGCAGACATATGAAGAAAAATATGGAAGTAAGTGTAGACATCTAATTGAAGTAGAAAGATTTCATTAATTATGACAAATCAAAATTAATGGAAGATGACATAATTAGACTAGTTCAGTATGGAACAGGAGAATAATACTTTACAAAGGGATTGTAAACAATACATGCTGAAAATAGAATAAATTGCAAACAAGAAAACCAGATCATAATCACATTAAAACTTTTATTCTGTAGCAGAGCTCAAGCTGTAAAATAAAGTTAATATCTTACGTAACAAACATTTTAAGAAAAAGAATAAATTTAGACTAATGCTATTAATAGAGACAGTCAATGGCGATTAACTCCCCACGACCTGCCTAATTATAAGCCAATTCGAAAGTGTGAATTCAGCCAACATTTTTAGGCACTGGAAAGATCCATTTAGGATTGTTATTGAAAAAGGACATTGTCAAAAGTTAAGACAAATCAGCCAACCCCAATATCTCTATGTTAATATTGAAATAATTTGGCTGAAGATTTAAGGCCAGAAAGTTCATTAAAAATTAAAGCAAACCTAATAAGAGTTATGCTAATGTTTAATGTAGTTGGAGAAAGAAAGGTTAAAAATGGATTTTGATACTCAGTTGAATAATAATTTGTTTCATTTTTGTAATTCGTTCATTATTATGTATTGAGAATAGAAATCTTTGCATTTGTTCTTTATAAAATTGAATTAACCAAGACTAAGTATGCAAAGATTTACACTTTTTCTTTAATTAAAAAATATATTAAACTTAGTCTTTTAATTGAGATAAATCGATATAGATCTTACATTGTAAATGAAAAGATCAACATAGTTTGAAGAGTTTTAAAATCTATATTTATTATCAAATAAAATTTATAAATTTTTTTTAAAATAGTTGCTTAATATTTTTTTAAACTTTAGTAGCAATGTCAAGTGTTTTAAAATTATACAATACATGCCTTACATACACACAATATACAATAATGAATGCCTTTAATATATATTTTAGAATTTTTGTCAAATGATGACAAAAAAGTTCTTATATTAGGGTTCACAAATTAATATTTGTATTAGGTAAAAAAAAAAACATTAAAATCAGATAAATTACTATGGAGGATGACAGTAGAGTGTGAAAAATATCAAGACCTGCTTAATTTCTGAAAGAAATGTTAGAGAGTTTAAAGATAACTTTTAAAATTACATTTTAAATTTTATTTGGTCATCTAACAGGTTTTAATGTTTTGTATACCTGCTTTTCTCAACAGTGAGATATTGATAGGGTTTTTTCCCCTTATTTTAATTTAGGACCCCTAATGTTTTTTTAAATTTTTTTTTTTTATCAAGCTTCTAAAACTATATACTAAGGGATTTGCATATACTATTGTAAGTAATGTAGTATTCTTTTTCCAAAAATAAATTATTACTCAACTATAAAATTAATCAACAAATAATTTCTTAAATTAGAAACATAATTATTTTACCGTTGAGGTGTCCAACATTCTTGTTCAAATGTTTCGTTTAAAACTTCATCCCAATAGCGCTGAAATGAGGAGCTTTTGTTGGAAGATAATTTTATGGCAATACATTGCTTCCAGTCTTTTCCATTACTCTTTAATTTACCACTGTAGTTATACTCAAAGACACAGCCTATAAAACAGAGTTATAACTATATCAAGAGTACTTTATAATTATCAATTACCATTCTTCTAAACATATATTATTAATATTACTAACAGAAATAATTTCAGATAAATATCTTTTTTAAAATTTTATTTATACTATAATTATTTTTGAAATATTTTCTTTTTAAAATAAAATATTGTATGGAATTATTATTATTATTTTTTTTAAATCACAAACTCTTAAAATATACAGTTCTTATTTTGATAAAGTAAACTTCTAATGATACATATTAGAAATAAAAAAGGATGAGGATGAGTAAATTAGAAGAAAAATCAACTATCTAAAAAAAGAAATGAAATACAATGTTAATACAGTTTCAGTCAATAATTTTTCAGTTCAATTGTTTTACCATTTGTATCTGTAACACCAATGTGAAGATCAGATGAATTCTCATAAGAACTGGAATAAAAAAAAACAAATTTAGCCAAAATTTATATAAAGACAGTGTTTTCACTACAGAGCGAGAACGCGAGAATCTCGTATATTTTTTTCTTTTCTCGCAATAAAAAATTATTAATGCGAGAAGTTCACGCACTCTATTAATCTATTTCAAAATGAGCGAATTTTGGAAAAAATTTCGTCTTTAGCCATTTTGAATAAAATCCGTTTCACTTTTCTTCCTTGATCTTTCATTATTTCGAACATCGGTCCTTGTTATCTATTTTCCCTATTTACCAGTATTGTTCAGAACCGGTGCGAACAGCCGAACACCCCCCGAACCACGGAACCCCTTTCAGAACACATTTCTCTGCAACCACGTGCTCACCGTAGGTAAGGTTTCTTCATGTAAGACGTTTATATTTTTTGTGCATGAATGTAAGATAAATACCTTGTTAAGGCGACATCTTCTTCGTAATGGACAAATGAAAATGAAACAAATGTTGGTAGAAACGGTCAAAACGAAACAAATACGGATATTTTTCCGCCAAATAAATGTAATAGCTGATGAAAAAGTAGATATAGAACATTTTCATATGATGATGCAGCAAAAATATTCAATTAGAAGACGTTAAAAAGGTATTATAATTAAAGAGAAAAAAATTTCCAAAACTATTCGTGCTTTTTTAATTTTTAGAAATCTCTCTTAACTTTCTGAAATCTCGCCCTGTTTTTTAGAAAGGGTGAAAAATTCTCACCAATAAATTTTCTGTAATGAAAACACTGAAAGATATGCATCAATTTAAGAAATGCTGTGTTTAAAAGTAGGCATTTAATTTGTTGATAAGATAAGGCTTAAATAACTGAAAGATGGGATAAGCAAGGGTACAGAATATGTTTGATCTCACAAATGAGATTTGGAGAAAGTCAGAGAGCCCAGTCAAATTAAATTCGTGCTAATTAAATTCGTCAAATTAAAAAAAAATTTTTGATAAAAAAATACAAAACTTTTTATGATAAAAAAATTTAATCGCTTTACAATTTTTTTTACTTGTTAAAAAGAAAAAACACACACATAAAATCTTATCAAGACAATAAAATATCAATATATGTATTTAATATAATATTTTTAAAAAAATTAATGCAGACATGAGTAATCACTTCTTGGCACACTGAATTTATGGTGATATTGAGTGAATTTCTATAAATTACAATACATTTCTATACTCTAAATTTTTTAAAGTGCAGTAAATTTTATCTACTTTAAGCAGTCAAGAAAATATTGCCCAGTATTAGTATCATTAAAACTTTATAGAGTGCCATAGTGAATGATAGATTTTGTGGGGTAAAATGCAAAATTATCCAACTCAAATTTGCTTTAAACCCCACTAATCAAATCTGAGATTTTTATTTTTTCATATTTTATGTTTAATTAGCATTTTTTTATAATTCATTTAAAACAATATCAGGGATAGTCAAGGTTATTTTAAGAGGTTCCTGTTTTGTGAAAATATAAAATTAATTTGTGCAAATTAAAAATTATATTAAAATATCAACACATAAATAAGGTGAAATAAGAAAATATTTTCAAAAATTGTCATTACAAATAAAAATAATTTATGACTGGTAAACTTCAATACATATTTTCCCCATCCGTTCAAAAAAAATTTTGCTATTGTGAAATTTTGGGCTTAAAATTACATCCAAATTTAAAAATCCATAAAAATGATTGTCTATTGTTAAATTTCACCTTGAATTTAATAAAAACATACTTTTAACAGTACTAACACTAAAAGTTATCTTTGTTATGATTACATTTTTGAGTGGGTCTACAAAAAAAAAAAAAAGTTTCACAGAGAATCTTAGAACTTGCTTTTTTAAAAGAAACTATGGTTTTTCCTTAAGTTTAATTTGTGAAGGTACCGCTAAACGGTAGTAAATTTGCCCTGGACAGACCCCTGAATATATTACTATTGATACCAAAAATTATCTGGTTTGAAACTCCAGAATTTTCCTCCTATAATCACTTTAAAGTTTAAAACATTTCTGCATAAAATTAATGCATCAATAAATAAATACTGAGTAATATAAAAAAATTTGCATTTTTGGTTAAAAAAATACTTTTTAATTCCTATATATCAAAAATAAATGTGATTTGAAGAATTAAAAGAGGGGGAAAGAAATGTTATTTTTAGTTATTCCAATGAAAAACAGATCCTTTCACTGAAATTGAATTTGTGTAAACATGAAATCACAAATCAAAAGCACATATCAATTTCATAGTAAAAAAAAAAAAAGAAAAAAATGCGAATTAAACCTAGGTAGCAATAAAAATAATAATGTTATAATATTTTATTCAGTCGGCCAGCAATTTGAAAATATAAAATCATCAGCATCAATTTAGACCAAAAAAATACATCAATTTACTTATTAATAGGCAGAGTTTTGTTTTTAAATGCAGCTTTGACAGAGAAAAACAACTAAAAATTCATCTGTTGGTAAGATATTTTTTCAATCAGCTTTCTCGCCAATTTAAAAAAAATATCATAAACAAAA
This sequence comes from Parasteatoda tepidariorum, assembly GCF_043381705.1. Taxonomy (NCBI): domain Eukaryota; kingdom Metazoa; phylum Arthropoda; class Arachnida; order Araneae; family Theridiidae; genus Parasteatoda; species Parasteatoda tepidariorum. The sequence goes on from NC_092213.1 coordinate 7,950,364, forward strand.
GCAAATTTTAAAAAAATCAATAGGTTTATCTGTCGATAGGCAGACTGGAGTATTCCACTATAACTTGCAGACTATCCCTTCTTCACTATGTCCTTGACTATATATGACCAACTAAAATTATTGAATATGGTACTTCATAATGTTTCACAAGCAGTACTTTGAACAATTTATTAAATGCTCAAAGTATCATTTACGAATTGCTATTTTGTGTTTTGAGGTATTACTATTTTTTGCTAATAATAAACAGTTAAATATCACTAAAAAACAGTAACACATCAAAAAACCATTATTTAAATAATATAAAACTTAAGGTTAACGTAGTACAAAAATAAAGAAACGATTTTTTGAACGAATTAATTATTAATTAAAAAAAGGTCATAAAAATACTTTTTTTTAAAAAAAAAATTAGGAATATTGAAAAAAATTAACCATAAAGATAGCAAAACAAATATAATTCTTAAAAAAAAACATACTTTAAAAAATCCCCAACAGAAGGTTTAATAACAACGGAGTTAAACTCGTGAGAAGCACCTTTGAATGGATAAGGTATGCGAAAGGGAGGAACTCTCAGTTCAACATCAGAAATATCTGCATGACACAAATCACACACGTCATGAAAAATAAAAGAAAATATTTTCTTTTTTGCGTGGCAATGTTGATAGCAAATAATTCCTGGATCCACGTCCATTATTCAAGTAGATTGTTATTGCTCATTTCAGTGATTTCTACTTCTCACAAAAAATATACAACATTCACGCAATAAAAATAATCCAAAACTTTAAGTCAACAAAAATTGTACTCTCACAAAAAATAATTCGAAAAGCTAACTAATGGGAGGGATTTGTGAGAAGTTGGAAGCTATTTTATATAATAGGGGGAAAAAAAAACAAATAACTCATAGAGAAGTTTAATAAACTAAAACAAATCTAGAATAAATCCAGAATTGTTTGTGAATAATAGTTAAAGCACTGCCTTACGCTTTGTCTGAACAACTATAAAAACTTAAAGTAGTATTTGGCAGAGGGCGCTTCAAATTTAAGTCATGTGAAGAGCCATTCTTACTCTGAGATGAGTCATTCTTACCTCATCTGCAACCGAGGTTCAGGAAGATTAAAAACCTGTTTGGTTAAAAATACTCTTGTGCGAAAAACTAACCAATCAGGTTCTCCATCTTTTAAAGGTGATCGGAGGAGCTTGAATCGCAAGGAGTGAGAGCGGTCTCTAACATCACAAAATATTTCCGAAACGCAGATTAGACGAAGGAAAAAATGTAGATCGTTGCTGTTGTAGTTCATTTACGTCGCACTAGAGCTGCACAATGGGCTATTGGCGACAGCCTGGGAAGCATCCATGAGGAGGATCCGAAGACAAGCCATCACAATTTTGATCCTGCGCAGAGGGGATGCACCCCCACTCGGTGGCCTAACGACCTGCACGCGAAGTCAAGCACTTTACGGTAGAACAGTTTAACGAGGACCAATACCGCAACCCCTCGACCCCTACGCAGACTGATCCAAGTGGTCACCCACCCACACACTGAGAGCAGCCAGTGATGCTTGACTTCGGTGACCTGCTGGGAACCGTGTCTTAACTATCAGTCCACTGCGGGACAGAAAAACAAAAGGGGAACTTATAATAATTAGGCAGTAATTCCAGGACCGTAATATAATAACAACTAGTTTCCAGCACCGATCGTCCTAATATGAAAAACTAAATTACACAAGTGCATCACACAGTTGTTCATTTATTCATACAGGTATCAAGAGTTACGCACGAAGTGCACCAGGGTTTACTTTGAATTAACTATATTTAAACTTAAACTTCAAAAGAACCAGAAGTTTAAAATTTGATTTCTCAGGAACCATTCGATCGATTTTGCTGAAATTTAGCATTTTTCCATGTAAAATTACACTCTTTAAGGCGATGTATATCTTGCATTTCAAAAGTTTTTCGATTTGCCTAAATTAATAAATATTTGTAAAGTTATTTTTTGTATGACGCCCGGTGGCTGAGCGGTAGCGCTTCGCGCTGTCGTGCCACAGGCCCCTGGTTCCTCGGGCCGGGCAAGGTTGACTCAGCCTTTCATCCCTTCAGTGGGTCGATAAATGAGTGCCAAGCATGCTTGGGAACTAAACACTGGGGGTTCCGCGTTCGGCTGACCACCTGACCGGAACATCTGTTCCTGCACCCCAGAGCCCAAGGTCAAGAAAACTGAGATGGGCACAGTAGGCCTTGGCCCTCTATGGGCTGTCACGCCACTGAGTTTATTTTTTTGTATGGAATTATCTTTGGATAAATGCATTTTAAAATTGTGTGCAAAAATTTTTCGATTCACTTTGAAGTTTCTCGAGATATGGCGAAATACGCAAAAAGTGAAATTAACGTTAGGGGTTTAAACTTTGGCGGCTCTCATGACCAAACTATTGGGGCATATTTCCCATATTGCGGCTACCCTCAATACCTTGGGGGTCAAAAATCTGATTCCGCCGGTAAAAGGGATGTTTTTTCAGAAAAAGTACGCTTTTGTGTCTGATTTTGTAACTAAAAATATCTTATGCATCTTACCTAACATATTTGAGATCACCCCTGTAAACCTTTAGGATTGTCCTAGAACTTGAAGGTTTGGATATTCCAGGTGGTCAGTTTTTTATTTTGCGCACTGTACATGAAAATATTTATAAAACATTAGAAAATGTTATTTAATTTTACTAAAAAATAAAAACAGAGGTCTTAATTAATTATGTGTGCATAAATTTTTTTTCTCATTATTAAGTGCATCACTTGATTCTCGAACGCAACCATCAATAGGGGGCGTTATTATTTGAGACGAATGACAGCTAGCAGAACAATAGGACCATCAGTTGCACTGAAGATTTCTTCAGTGTAGCATAGTAACGTTCCTTTATTGTGGAGTGTTAAATTAAAAATAGAAAAATGCTCGATGTTCTTTTTTATGCAAGTGAAAATAAATGGAATCTCTTTTTTTTGGGGAAGGAACCTCCAACGCACATCGGAAAATATTTTATCAATATATTTAAATTTTACGTTCCATACTTCTCTGAATCAGTATAATATGCAAAACTATACAGAAACACATTATGTTATACCATTTAATTTTGCAAAAAAAAAATTTCAACAGCAGTTTTATCAAAAAATTATAAACCAAAAAACGTAAAATAAAGAATGTTTACAATGAAAAAAAGATTCTAAAAATTCCACACATTGCAATAAAAAACTTCCATATTCTTTCTTTTTAAGTCTTAAAGCTCTTAATCAGACGTAGAAAACCACGCTGAAGAGAACTATCAGGAGAATTCCAAACGAAATCTTCTTCATTCGAAAATTTTATTTTCAAATAATAAATTCAGATTATCCCTTCATTACTTTTAGATGACATATCACACAACAAAATTTTATGATTGTAAGATCTCAATATGAATTTCAATATGTATCTTTAAAACAGAATAGCTGAATTCTAGTTGAAATTACTCATTTAAAATTAAAAAATACTTACCAAGAAAATGATAAAAATTTATTAATAATCAACACAAATGACACTATTTCAAGTAATTCGGATAATTCTTTATAATTTTCTGAAATTATATAGATGCAGAAATATATAATATTCTATAACTGTTACAGTTCTGTAAGTTCAGAAATCACATTAATTCATTAGAATGAAGTAAGCTATGTTGACTTCTCTTTAATGTGTAATGAACTGAAGACAACAAAAAATTTGTATTTACCGTAGTACACACATCTGTAACAGTATGCGATCACGAAATGGGAAGTTGCGGGTTGCAAGTTGGTTGATAATAGAAAGGTTAAAATTATTGAGAAATTGTTATTCAAATGTTGGGCGCATTCTGTTTCAGAAAGATTTACCAATGTTCTGTGTCGTTTTTTCAAGTTCTTCTGCCTTTTCCTTAGAGAAATTTTGCTTCTTATTTGCTGCTAAAAAATGGCTTCCTAATCTGCCAATGATTCTCATAGAACTAAATGAAGATTTAATAAATAAAAGCCTTAAAATAACCTATCCGCTAGAGGACGTATGTAAGAGTTGCGATCACAAATTGACATTTTAAAGGAGGCAGAAAATTCTTTGGAAATGTTTTTTTACTATACTGTTAAAAGCTACACTTATTTATTTTTTTGCCTCTAGAAAGCTATATTTTACAATAACCTTCCTTCAACATAAATTTAAACAATTTCTATTTTGTTTTGTTAGAACAGAATAGATTATTGAATTATGTACATGTTACAATTATTAATTTTTTTATTTTTGTTGTCTTATAATTCAAAAAATAGCAAAGAAATTTTTTAAAAAAGAATTTAAAATCAGAATGCTGTAAGAAATGTACCAGCATAGTAGATCACCTGTCAGCTCATATTACGAACGCTCCTTCATTGTACAGCTTTTTTCAAATTTTTTATTAGCAAATAATATCCTGCTTTTATATTTCTGGATATTTATTCCACAATTGTTGTGTAGTCACTTTTCAGCAAGCACTGCTTATGTTAATAAGGACAATGGCAAAATATATCAATATGAAAGACTATTTTTTGAAAGAAAAAAAAATATTTGCAATCTTATTATTATAATATTTAATAATAGGAAAGTTATCAAAAATTAACAAGAATCACAAGCTTCAAAGAAATTTCTTAATAGAGAAATTTAAATGCTCAAGAGAAATCGGTTGAATTATATTTGTGAAGCAAATCGCAATAAACTGTTAACCTGAGTTTCCTACAACAATATTAAAAATTAATTTTTGTACACCTTCAATTTTTTCTGTCTCATTTTGATAATAATTTTATTGCATGAGAATTCATAAATCATTTAACCTTTTTTTTTTTGTAAAAGGAACAGAAAAGTACAATTAGAGCTAGAGCCAATCATAGCCCACAAGGCAAGCTTTAACTAAATTTAACGAATAAAAAAACTATTTCTTTTCTTACAATAAAAATATAATGATGGTGTCTGGAGTCCCAGTTTTCCATTGTTGTCCGTGTATTTTTATTGCCAGGAAAATCTTGTGGTAGAATCAAGTTTTTCCTCATTTATTTCAATATGGTTTTGGTTGTCATCTGCATAAATTTGACAAAAATCATAACAATATTGTTTTTCTTTAAATATGTTTTCATCCCTATAAAGTTATTTTCATGTACTACTATTATTATGCGTTTAATTCCAGAGTTTAAAATTAAGAGATTTGTTGTTTGTTTTTTTTAAAATTATTATTATAATGTAATTCTGTGCTACATTTTAAGATAAAGCTATTTAGAAAGGTAGTCTAATCTTATTAACTGTTTTACAATTATTATTTTTTGTGCAAATAACATTAATATATTGTTATAAATTATAGTTAAAGAGATCTGTTAAATGATTTAATCCTTAACCATAGATTTCATGCACAATGAGATGCAAGCAAATAGTACTTAATATATCGCCTGTTTGGTAAGCAAAAATAGCCACTTATTCATGGTTTCGGGTAGGCAGCGTTTCCTTGACAACAAAAATATTAAATTATAACTGTGAACACATTAAATTTAGTTGAACAATAATGTTATAACTATATGTTATTTTTAAATATGATTACTTAGAAAAATTATGATTGTTTACCGATATAACTAAATCTTTATGATACTAATACATAATAATAATTGGATGTGGAAGGTGGTGGCACAAGCATAAGCAAACAGAATTCCTTTTAGTACATAGATGTAATAAGAGGGAGAATTTTAACTTAAGTAGAAAAGCTATTTTCTACCAAGAAATAACAATTATTGTGAAGCGATCATCGAGGTTGGTGAGCGGCAGTGAACAGGAGGCTTAGCCCCCTAGCAGTATGAAAAACTTAAAATTTGTATCTCTTTCAACTTATATCATAAAATGTAACACTTTATACAATGTAAATAAATTATGTCAACTTAAAGAATATTACAACAATAAAAGTTTCTTTTAATTTTAAAATAATAAACAATTGAAATATACATTATTAACATGTGCCATAAAATATACATTTTTCTTTTAAGTGTATAGTGATCAAAGAATATCATCAGTAAAGAAATCAGATTTCTTTTTCAAAACTGCTCTATGAAAAACCAATTCTAGGTATGAATATTTTTCATTATTTGTATTCATTTGAAGCCACTTATTCATGCTTTTGGGTAGGCAGCGTTTCCTTGACAACAACAACTCGATCAGGGCTGGGGCAACACAATCTGACACAAATTCATTTTCTAGAAAGAAAGAAAAAATCACGTAAAAAAAATTTTTTTTTTGCAAATAATTACCAGCATACAAAGTATCATTCATTCATGCAAACAAACTAGCATTGTGAAACGGTTTTTCCGATCCTAAAGCCTATAAATAGATTTTACAATTAATCAAGGTATTTTTATAATGCTTATCGAAATATTCACTATAATATTGTTTCTTCTTTAAAATTTTATATTAAGTAAATTTCTTTTGTTTAAATAAAATTATAATTTATTGTTAATCATACATGTCAATACTTTTATTTTCGTTACTTTTGAAAATACTTTTCCCCTAATGCCTAAATGTTGACTTTTCAATTAATCAAGGTACGAAAAAGGTGGTTAAGAACGACGGTTCAGTGGTCAAGGAAATGAACTGACCCCAGCTTACCAATCTTAAATGTACAAATTACTACAATAATGATTTTGTATCCTATTATATTTTTCTTTCCGTATACTCAGTCTTTTGATATTTTTAGGCAATAAAAAAATCAATGATATTTTGCATCAAAATATATTGGTCTGGATTCTATTCATGACTATTTAGCATTATCAATATTTATATAGTATTTATTTTTTACAATGAAAAGAAGTTAAACACATAAAGAGAAGTGTTTAAGCACTAAGAAGAATATAAAAATTTTTTCATTCATTTTTCAAATTAGCAGTTGACTTTCCATTGGTGAACAGTGCCACCTCATTTTTGGTACATATTAACTGTTTCAAAGAAATAATAAATAAAATTTTGAAAAATTTGATTTAAAAAAAAATATCTAGTAATTTTAGTAAAATATGGTATTTTCGGGTTAGCTGAGCACAAGGAAATTCTACTATTTTTTTTAAAAAAAAATTATTTATTTTATTTAAATTTTTTTTAAAATTTTATGTGTTAAATAAATGAAATTAAAATAAGTTCATGGAAGTCTTCATTTTTTAGCAATTTTTCGTTTTCCAGCTCACCAAAATGTACCTAAAATAACAATGAATAATAACTCTTAAGTAAAATAGTTCAGAAACTTACTGTGATTCTCATTTTCAAATAAATGGAATAGTACATCTTCCGGACTACAATTCTCAGGATAAAAGAAGCATACTTCAGCTATAAATATATATATAAGTATAGATAACATTATAAACAGTATAAATAACATTTCATTAGTTAGTTCTTATTGCTATAAATATTTATTTAAAAGCATATTTTACAGCCTATATAATTTATTTATAAGCATCTAGTTTACATAAAATATGTTGTGGATTGCCCAAATCTGACAGTTTTTTTTAGAGGTATTAGGGATAGAATGAATATTCGTCCACTATTCGGCCCTTTTGTTGAATATTCGGTTGGACGAATGTTGGACCAAATATTTGGCAAAGTATTTATTCTTTTGGGAAAAGTTTGTAATTGGTGATTTATTTCTGAGTCAAAACATTTGGTATTCAAATTATGGAAGATTTTATTTTTGCGGTTCTCTCCATGTACATTATTTAGCTGGCATTACTCAAAACTGGTTGTTCGTAATAAAAGTAAGTATGTAAACCATACTGTTTGTCTTTCTACTGATGCTATGTTTTAATTGAATTGCTTTAGTGCAAATTCTTTAACGTTTTTTTAATTTAAAGAAATTGAAATTTTGCCGCTGTATGTAATAATTGTTAATTTATGGGTATTTTCCCAATTTTTTGAAAAACAATGCAACTCCGGTTTATTCGTCACTCCGCTTAATTCGTCAGTTTTTCAGAGGTCCCAAGAGCGTCGAATTACGAGGTTTGACTGTATTTACTTGATATTTTAATACCTGCTGAGGATAGATTAGGAGAAACATCAGTGTTCAGATTACCAGTTAAATGTATACCGGGTAGTGGCACTACATTATTAAAGCTGTTACATGATTTAGATTCATATTTCATTCAATTAATATCTTTTAAAATACTATTAATTCTCTCTTTAGGCAAGAGTTAAATACTAAACTCAAAGTTTTGGTTGCTCCATACTAAAAAAAAAAAAATTTAAACTCACCATAAAGCTTACAAAATAAAGTCAAGGCCCCTTCGTTTGGTTCAGTTTCACTGTAAAGCTTAATTTTTGGAATAAGATGTTTTTCCACTACATTTTGCTTTGCCCATTCACTCCCTTTGTAGGCAGCAAATATAACAATAGATGATGTAACAAAAAATTCATAAGATCCTAAAAAGAGAACATATTTTAAAATGCACAAAGCATAAGTTAATTTTATAATAAAATCAACATTGCTTAAAAATAATAATACAACCACACAATTTTTTACATAAATATGCCCTTTTATTTGTCAAACGCACTTAGGGTTCTCATAACAAGCTTGCTAATCTTCCATAACCGCTTACACAAATCAAATTGGCTTTGCTCATTCAATACTTTCATCGATTAGACTAATATACTAGCATTATTTATTTATTTTTTGTATAAATTTCTAAAAACAAGTAATTTATGCATCCTGCAATTTATACGCATATATTTCAAATTACATACATTACGATTTCATTTACATACAGTCCAGTGCTACTTGAAATTAACATTTTCAACAAATAAGTCATAGAATTTCCCTATGTACACAATTATAAATTTCAGTCATTGGAGACACAAGAGTTTTAAGTCCTTTATTTTAACTTAAACTTATAAAAAAAAAAAAAACATAGTAACAAAAGTAAAAGTAGAAGCAGTATATTGAGTTCAAAAAAGTTCTGTAAAATCGATGAGAATATTTTTATTCAATTTCCCATGATAAAAAGCATCTCTCTCCTACATTAAAAAAAAGTTTCATTTACATAGATAGAATATTGTTTGTATATGTCTTAGGCAAATGTTCGATGTCTTTTGTTTTTAAATAATAGAACACTAAAAAGGAAGTGCAGGTGAGGGTTTATCTGCAAATGATTTTGGAATAATTTGATTATAGAATGTCACATTAAGAAGTATGTGTCCAGAACAGAAATTCGGAGAGTGATAGCACTGTTCATCAACTCCTGTTGGACACAGTGCACCATAGTTGTTGCAAGTCATATTATTTTAAACTACTTTTAATCATTTCACCAACAGCAGTAATTACATCTAATCATATTATCAACAGCAATAACTACTTCGACTCATTTCATCAATAGCAGCAATAAATTCACAGGAAATCTTCAAGAAAACTTCGAAACTATATACTCGCAGTTGTTTGTCCTAGATATTGTTTGTTATTAACAGCAAACATTTGATTACTAAAGTCATAGACAAAATACATTTAACGTCTGCTACTAAAAATATACTGCTGAACATTGTTTTGTTCTGGAAGCTTTTATCCTAAGCATGACTTAACATTTATGAAGCGTTTCCTAAGTTATACACAATCTGCAGACCTTTATCTTAATTTCTAAGGGGTAACTGCTTCTGAGACTCTAGCATGCATTTCATTTGGGCAACAATTATACTTTATAGTATTAAACATAAAAGAGTATGAATAAAGAAAATATTCTAAATTATAAATTTGATGGAGAAAAAAAAAAATTCCAAATTTAAATTTCATTTTCCAGTACATTATTAAAGCTCAAGTCCTCAAAATTTTATATATTATAAACTTAAAATTCTGGAGAAAAAAAATTTTTCCTCGAGAATTCGCCTCAATTACAAGAGCAAATTTTATTTTATAACAATCATAAACATGTGTTATATTTTAGAATTTTTTTTTTAAATTTCTTTATTGACACTTCTTGATTTCAATGGATTATTGTAGGTGTTTGACCAGCAGTTCTTGAATAACAAATGTGCATTCTCCACTCGTAAACCAAAAATTTATTGGAAGAACCTACATAACTAACATCTATAATAATAATAAAAAAAATAAAGAAACTATAACATTAAAATTGCAAAGCACCAGTTCAAGGTGTTTCATTCAGATATGTTTTAATATTTAATATTAAGTATTATATTCTAAAACCAATCTTTTTCTGAATTTATTTTTTTTAACTTTTAGGTAACATAATTAGGTAACAAACATAAATTTATTTCCCCAGACTTTCCAGATATCTTTGCTGAATTCCTAATATATGTCTATCCTGTGGTCACCGCAATTTTATATTTATGCTTTGTAGTTTCTTCCTGTAATGTGCAAGTAAATTCAGCTATTTTATTTATTTATTGAAAAAAAAAAATAGCTGTCACATTAAAAATTTAATATAAAAAAAAAGAAAAAAGATTTACTTGCGCTTGATGACTTTGCATAGGCAACTTAATCGCCAGCACAAGAGAAATTAAAAAGTACCGGATAAGATTACAAAAGCCATGCTTTTTTACAGTAAATTTGACCACAGTGTCCTAAAGCTTGTCCACTATAAAATGCTTTGCAGTGAAATTAACACAAACTATCCATTATGCATAATATAAATATTTTTATAATTTGAATAAGGGTTCATTAGAGCTTACCTTTCATACATCTTTTTGAAATAGCATCCATCAATACATCAACAATTTCTTCTGTAGGTTCTAAAGGAGAAACTGACATAAATTCTCCCAGAATGTCACTTGACACTTTAAATTGAGAAGGATACATTTGAAATTTCGATCTCAGTTTTTTAGATTTGATGTTGGGGCACTTTTGAGAGCCCAGAGCTATAGCTGAATGGAAAATGACTTCCTCATCTACAAAGAAAAATAATTTCATTTATAACAACTACCAATCAATGAAGAAAAAAAAAATAGTACGTAGTTCAAATTGATTAAGCACTTACAAATTTAAAAATTATAAATGAAAATAGGAGTTTGCATGAAAATAGTGATGAGATTTAGTCGGCATACATGTGCTAGTTCTTAAAATTTCCTGGCGCTATTGATTTAAGACATTCAATTTTGGTATGAGTTCTCATCTACCATGGTGGCCTATGCGGTAATCCCTTTTTTGTTTTGGAGGTTGAACATTTTATTTTTTGCCACTAAGAACTTTTTTTCTTTTTCCGGGTCAATGGCACTTAAAAATTGGCAAGGTGAAAAGCACAAGGGACTGGTAAGATAAGAGCAGGAGAGTGCAACAGAAAACCTCTCTATGCATTCTTTCCCCAAATCAGAAAAGCACAGATGAAGACTCTCAATTTCAAGAAAGCAGAGAAGAAAAATTCAAATCAAAGTTGAAAGAGATTAGTGGGGAAAAAGTTGTCGGAAATTCCAATTAGGAACCGTTGAAGCAATGGTTTTGAGAATATGCAGAATTCTCTGAATTAGTGGAAAATCATAAACCTTACTTAGTTATGAACATAGAGAAAAAGTATGGCTGGAAAGTTGAACTACTTCAAGTTTTCTTAAAAAACTTTTTATTTTTAGCATTGTTTGATAAACTACTGATAAAATAAGGATCTCAAAAATATAAAGTCTCAAAATTCATGTAAACACGCTAAAATATTACATAGCTTTTCAAGAAATTCTTCATTGCCTTAAATTATTTTTAGGAAAATCTTTCTAATGACCATATTGCATATGTGCCTTTAAAATCAGCTTTTACACAAATTATTAAGCTTCACGGAACTCGATTTATATCACTGATAATCAGTAATAAAGTTATATTTTACAAAATTTAAACATATTTTTAATTTGAAAATCAGATTTAGAATCTGAAGAACACTAAAGGTTGATATAAAAAAATTTAAGCATTAAGTTTTACTAAACTGATGTTCAATCATAATTTATCAAATTTGCTCATATAAATTAAATGAAAATAAGCTAGATAACTAAAAAGTAACATACCAGATGCATTATAAGGTACTTCAAACAGACCAGGCCAGACTCCAGCAATGCAGGCGATTATCATTGGAGAAAATTTATGCAAAGTCTTTAACAAATCACAACACAGCGTTAAAGCCATCATTTCCTTTCCTTCTGATTTGCATATTTGAGCATAAACTCTACTCAGAGCACAACAACCTTTCAGTGTTAAAGAGTTCATTCCAAGTAAGAGTTGATGAATATTTACAGTGATGGAATTTAAAAATCCTTTAGAATGAGATAATGTACTGGAATTTATCTTTTGTATAACTAATACAATACACCTTTCTACTGGAGGTAGAAATATGGCGGGATCACGTGTTTCATTGAAAAAACGAATTGGATTTTTATTCACAAGGGAAAGGAATTTCAAGACATAATATATTATCTCACTACTTTTAGTAATGAGTTTTTCATCAATGAGTATATCAAACAGGATCTGCGAGTAATAATTTAAATTATCTTTAGTCAAAACCCTTCTCTCGAGATCAGAAAATACACCAGAAAGTAGCGGTGAAATACTCGCCAACTTATTTAGACGATGATAGTCAATGTATCTCTTCTTTACTGCCATGTATTTGTTAGTATTTGTTTTAACACTCAAATTTCCAAGTGTTGGATCTTTACTAAGTTTTACTGCTTCGGTTGTTTTAGTTTCAAAAGCATTGGTTGAGGTTGGTATCATTTTAACAGTTTCATTTTCACAAAGAGAGATGTTGATATCAGGTCTTACTTGTTTTGTGTTTTTTTCTATGCAATCTTCTAAAATTATTTTTAAAGGTTTGCATTTCATCAAGAGACATTGGCTTTCACCAGAAGCAACACAGTCATTCTTTTTTTCAACATCATGCGACACTACACCATCTGCTAAATTTTTTGCATTTTGTTTCAAACAGTCTACTATAACAATCTTTGGCCATTTACATTTGAGCTTCGGAAGAGAATGACACTGCTGAGGTAAACTGCTCAAGGCATCTGTAAAACAATAACTACTACTTTAATACTAAATAAACTAACATGTATACATGAACAGTGTACAGAGAAAGAAAAATAATTACAGTTAAGGCTTATTTCTAGGTAGGTGTCCACCTCTGGAGGAAAAGTTAAAAGTAAGAAAAAGAACTCCCAGAGTAAAGTTTGATCTAATGATCGATTCGTAACTTACTAGAAGTTACTGTTACTATGGTACAATCTTCATGCTCATGAGATAAACTACACATATATGCTAAGTGTGAATGATAATTTCACCTATGTGATTACTGGGTGTGGCAGAATAGTCCCAATGTAGCTCATGCATGTCTTAAAAGGAGGGGCGTGGGACCAGCTACCCCAACCTGTAAAAGACCCCCAATTTAAAAAACTCAACAATGTGCATATACCGGCTTCATTTTATCCAAATGACCCCAAATAATCTGCAGTAATAGGCTTAGATGGCTGGGCCATCTATAGAGAAGCCCTGAAAATAGCAAACAAGAATTGTCACCTTTGAGAGCCCCTCGAGGGGTTACGTCCCAGAGGTCCCCTACCAGATGGTTCAATCTCATTGAAAATGACTGGAAACCCTAAAGATTGGAAATTGGAAGGGGGTTGCCATGGATGGGAAGAACTGGCGTTTGTCAGCTGTTGAGGCAGACAAGCTGTGGTTGGTGCAAGCCGGATGCGGAATTCTTTTCAACCAGCCATAGCTGGGATCGAACCCGCTTCACCTCATTGGAAGGCGAACGATCTATCAACCCGAGCCATCGCGGCTCTAGTAGAACTATATTCTAACCGTCATTGAACAGCGGACTCAATTTTGAGTTTACGACTACAAACCATATTAACGAACTCATAACTATGTGATTAATCTATAATCAAAAGCTATAAACGAAGGTTAGCACTGCAATTCCCTTCTTTAAATCCTCCACACAAAACTTTATCCTTCTCCTTACTCCATTTAGGTTTTTAAAAAAAAAAAAAAAAAAGATTCACCTTTTTATGAAATTCAACTTTTAAAAAAAATAGTAAAAATTTTTTTAAAAAAATTATGAGTGACAATTTTGAAGGAATTTTATAAGTCATTGAACTGCCGACCCAATTTTTGGGTTTACGACTACTATGTTCAACTCCGTACCCTTGTAACTTTGAACCAATCCAGAAGACAAGGAAACTCCTGGATCAGTACCCCCAGAGGCATGATTTGTTATGGGAACATGGACTTTGAGACTCGACAGATTTAATGTGCATCAGTCACCATTTACTACACTGGAAAAGTTTCCATAAACTAATTAGCAGGGAATAGACATCTTGTAAAATTGCATGCTTCTTAAACAGATGTGCAGAAATTAGAGCCAATCTATGGTTTCTGTATATAGAATGTGAGGACATATGTCTGAACCCCAGATAATTCTCCACTCATAACATTTGCTCCATCTAATACCACAAAAAAAACAAAAAACAAAAAACATTTGCCATATTTATTCCTTTTACCATCATAAATTTCTCTATTGCACTGGTTATTGATTCAGCATAAGTTGAAGCCAGGTTTATCACCCCAAGATATTCTTCTTTGACCATCGGGACTCCTTTTAATTTATAGTAGGCTATTAAACCAAGTTGCCCCCATTGTGATTCATCTGCTAATGTAAAGGAGTCTACTACTTTTAAATTCGTACTAGTAATTTGCTCAAGATAGAGAGAAATTGCACCAACAATATTATCAACAGAAACATTCGACAAATATGTTGCATTCTTGCCACATGCACTTAAATAGGATGGAATGAATGTCTGAATCATCCAGATCTTATCCAATAAACTTCACCAAAGAAACAAAATTTTCTGTTACGGCCCATTGTTTCTATACCATAAAATAAACTATTTTTATGTACTCAGTGACAAGTTTTCTGTTAGCCTCTTTGTTTCTTTCAGAAATTATTTCTGCTCCTTCAATAAATGATTCATGTAACGATTTTCTTGGAGTATTTTTTCCAGTTGCTATTGCTGAAAAATGTTTGGAACTGTCTGGATGTTTATTAATAACTCTACTTGGATGATCGCCAAATTTTACAGCTAGGTAAATCCAAGGTTCATTTTGATAAATAACAGAACATATTTTACACAAAAATCCTTTAGCTGAGATACTGTAATAGAGCCAGTTATAAAGTTTTTCATAACGCACAATATTCAGAGGTAACTTTTCTCGTGCAATTTTCGGCACCAATCTTTTTGGCTCACTAGTCGACGGCAAGTACTCTTCGGTATTTGGGGGCTATAGTTGACCTAGTTCAATATTCGGCGGGGATTGCTCTCACCCTATAATTGGTTGTGGTTGACCTAGTTCAATATTCGGCGGGGATTGCTCTCGTTCAAAAATCGGCTGTGGTTGATCTAGTTTGGTATTTGGCGGCGATTGCTCTCATTCTATAATCGGTGGTGGTTGATCTAGTTCTGTATTCAGCGGCGATTGCTCTCGCTCAATAATCGGTGGTGGTTGCTCTAGCTCAATACTCGACGGTCCGTTTGCTTTAAAAAAAGATTTAATAGCAAGACACCTTGTAGCATCGGTCGGTTTCACTTTCTTTATGTAATAGTCAGTATTTCTAATGCCGCAATTCTGATGTGTATACTTCATGATTTGAAATGGAAACACGTGAGAAAACCAAACAATGCTCTAACTAGCAAGAAAACATGTTTGTGAAATAAATAAAACTTGATGCGACCAGCAACAAACTTTTATGAGACGAAATAAATGTTATCTGCAGAGAAGCTGAACTTTTCTCTCTTCCTGCCACATGCAAAGCCAGAGCACCGACCAATGACGTCATCAGCCTCCGAGCAGTCTGGAAGAGAACAGTGGAGGAGGAGATGGTGGGATGAGAAAAAAGGACAGCTGGTTAAAAGAATCAGAAAGAAGCATCGACCGAAGACAAAACTTAAGTTCATTTACAACCGTCTTTCTCCCCCCCCCAGGAAAGGTTTATTTGATTAACAAAACAATAATGAAGATAAATTTGTGAAGGATTCAATTAAAAGATAAATTATTTTGAGAAGAGTCTGTTTTTAAGTTAAAATATTTTATGACTGGTTCGTTTTTATGAAAAGATATTTTGTGAAGGGTCCATTAACAGGCCCAAATTTCTTCCAAACAGACCCCTGAAGAGTGCAACAGTTTTTATCAACTAATTTTATATTAAAAAAATTTTTTCACATAAAAAATTAACTTGACATTATTAATTAACACTAAAAAAATTAAATGGTACCTACGTTTGTTTAAATGTGAAGTGATTTTTTCATTCAGGAAACAAGTTTCTGAAATCTCAGGTATTGTTGAAGACTGTGCCTCAATATCCATAGCAACCTCTTCATCTGTTGAGTCAATAAATGCTTCCATGAGTCCAGTATCGAATAAACTTTTAGAATTTGAGCTTACGTGTGATCCAGTCTCCAAATCATTAATTTCTACAGCAGCGTTATTAGTTGAACCTGATGAGCAAAAAGGGAGTTTTGTTTTTTCCTTCAACATTTCATTAAAATTGGATTTGCTTTCAGAATTTGATTTTGATCTACATGGATGCTCAAATTCTCTAAGTGAAGGTATAGATGATATATTACTCTGTGTGTCAAGAATAGGATTCGCTCCAGGCTTCAGAATATTATTTTTCACTCTAACATTAGGATTAGCTGAATATAAACCAGTATTTTTATCAGCATTACTTTCCTTGGAAAATAGCTTGTTGAACCTAGAGTTCATTTCTGACGAAGATTTAAATTTAATATTTGTTTCAGTTATGGTGGAAATATCGAGTTCATCATTTGTTTCAAAAGAGCTAGCTGTGTCAACCAATTTACTTTTCTGCAAAGAGGATCGAAACTTTTTAAGAATGTCCGATTTCTTTAATGGGGAATTCAAGGATACATTATGGATGTTCATCTGAGATATCGCAGAGTCATTTATTTGAAATGTAGCAGAGGTACGGACAGATGCTTGGTACTGATTCATTTTTTTAATAAGTTCTGCAGAACATGTAGAAGAATCAGTTTTTAATCTATTAAAGTTATAACCAAAAGTTTCACGGCTAAGTAAATTCTTTACTTCATCTTTGGCTTTGGGTGGTTTAGACTTAGTTCGACTACTTCTTCTCACAGGGACGAATGGCTTGGACAAAATTTCAGAAATATTTTGATGATTTAAAGAGTCTGATTTATGTAAACTGTTTGAGTCCTTATCCGGTTTAGCAAAATATGGTGTTTTTAATTGAACTGACTTTATCATATTTACTTTGCTTTCTTCAGTTTTATCAATATTAGTTGTTAATTTGAATTTAGAATTTATTCTTAAATTATTATTTTTTTGACTTAGTTGATGCAGATCTTTTTGCTCAGGCTCAAGTAAATTGTCTTTCTTTTCAATCAAATTTTCTGCATTTGAGAAAATATTTTTATCATTAGAGTCATCTGAAAGTAAGCATAACCTGTTATTGTTTTTTAAACCTGACGATTGTGAAGAGACAGGGTTTTTTGTGAAAAAGCATTTATGATTTCTTTTTTCATTAATTTGAGGGCTTCTTTTAAAAAGTGATGAGCTCAACCCATTTTCATGCAAATTGGGGTTACAATCATTCGATTTCCTCATTGAAAAGTTTGGAAGTTCTGAAATTTCCTCTGATGTCAGCAATTCTTTTGGAAGAAAAGTTTTACCAGATGAGCAGAACGATGCTTTATATTCTTTCTTCATTTCTTTAACTAATTCAGAAAAATTAGTTGATAATGTTTTTATACTGTTACAGTTAGATTCATAGTTCCCTGGCAGTTTCAAAATTTTTTGGGTAATATTCTTGAAATAGAAGACATCATTTCTATTACTATTAACATTATAACGGGATGACTTTAAACCTAATCTTTTTTTCTCATATTCGTTTCCACCAGGAGGTTTGTAAAATGTATTAGCAGAACTTCTCACGGGTGGTTTATCCTTTTTAGTATAATTTGAAATGTATTGATTAGTATCGTTAATCATTTCTTTAAATAATTTGCCTCTTTTTTCATTTCTATCAGAAATACCAGACTTTTCCCTGAAAGAAGATTCTTGCGACGAAGAGGATCCCTTTACTTCGACAATGTTGAATAACTTTTTAAATTTTGACTTTTTGTGGGGGGAAAACTCTCCCTTCCTTTTCAAAGAAATAGATTTTGTTGACCGTATCAGCTTTTTTGAATTGCACATATTACTGGGATTGCTATCTGAGTGATTAGATATGCAGTCAGTCTTCTGATATTTTTCATTTAACACAATAGGTTGGAAGGCTGTGCTTTCTTCATCATCTTTGGAGTCATTCTCTTTGAATTTATCATCTTGAGGAACTTCAGGAAGTATACCTAAATAATTCATAGATTTATAAACATAGCAAATAACTTAAATCACAAAAAAATTTTTTTAATATCATAAATTTTTATGCAGTAATTATGAAACTAGCAAAATTTGCTTTTTCAGCATAATTTACTTAAAAAAAAAAAAAATCATTTACCTGTTGCAACCTTGTTTCAGATGAGTTGCAATATGCTTAGAGAGGAAATTGTGATATTGTTGTTTGCCTAACAGTGTTATAGCTATCAGTTTTTAAAACCTTATTTGTTTTCACAAAAAATACATGATCATATAACATTAAAATACATACTGAGAATACAAAAATAAATTGTAAGAGCAATAAAATTGAAATTACTTTCGATAAAGATACCTTGTCCAGGCACTGCATGAAAAAATTTACTATTATTATTTTTTTTAAAATTTTAACACACAGACTGTTTTTCATATACATTTAAACATAAATAAATTGGGGTTTGAGAGGACGTTTTAACATCTTATAGTAAAATTGAATTCAGAGGTAATTATTTTTCTCAATATATCAAACAGATTAATTTCTATGCATATATTTTTTACATCTTGAGACACAACTAGCTTGGATGAATTAGCTTGGATGAATAATTTTCTGTGGAACAGTACAATGTAATATTTAAATCAGGCATTTAAAATTTTTTATATGAAACAATTTTAACCAATAATCTCATCGAGTGATTTTGCAGTTACATTGTTTGATTTACTTTTGACAAATAATTCAAAATGTTGTTCGTATTTGTTGTACCTTTAATAGTTGATCTTATGTGATGAACAGACATTTAGAATAAATACTTTTGTAACTATATCTCAAATCAAAACAATGTGTACAAAGTTTTTCAATCAGTGAGGTTTTACTGTAACTGTATAAAAGTGATTTTTTAAACAATCGGTTTTCAGGAATCACGAGGACAGATCGGAAAGAGTGCTATGCCGACCTGAATGTCTTACCTCGGACTCACTATCACCGCCGAAACAGTTTGAGCAGCTCATGCTACTAGATCACCATTTCAGCAAACATGATTGAGTTCTCATAAACCAGAAGCTATACCATACTGGATCATCTATTATATAATATAAGACCTACAGGAGAAATAAATTAATATGAAAAGATTTGTCTATTACAGGAAAAAAAACTACAATACAAAACTTGATCTTAACTGTGTAACTTACATTTCTCTTCAAAAACAAGCACCTGAAATAGAAAATATAAAAAGTTTTAATTTATGACAAATGAGTTTTACAAATCAAAGAAAGTATTTTTAAAATAAGATAAAACTAGTAATGTATAGACCTATATTGATATTTTTTTAAAAATCATAATGGAGACAATTTTCAACTACAAAAAGAAACCTTTAGTTCAAATGAAGGAAATTTATGTTCCACATATATGCCTTATTTTAAGAAAAACAAATTATTTATATTAATCACCCTAAAATAGCATTAGTGATTTTTTCTTCACTTGCAAAATAAATTATGAGCTACAAAATTAGAATTTACTAGACACATTGAAAACAGTCAAATCATTTTTTTTCCAGTCATACTATTTTTTAGCGTTTACTTGATTGATAGTAAATAAAATAAATAATAGGCAAGTAAAGTACAGAGAGAAAAACTAATCTTATTTTGATTTAATCAAACAAGAAGTATCTATAATTGAAATGACTTTTCATTATATACATCACATTAGTCTATAGTTATGAGTACATTAATGATCAGAATCAAAACAAGCTTTATATAAAAACTAACTCTTTATGTGCATACACAAAAAGACTGATACAGTCAATTCGCTATAACTCGAAGTTCGATAACTCGAATCTTACTATAACTCGATTTTTTTATGAGGGCCCGACCATTTTATCTTCAATTTCGTGTTAATTATTCTCGATTACTCGAATTTTACTCCCGTTAACTCGATTTTTTTTGGATCTTTTAAAGCAAGAAAAAAAACCTAGGAGTTGATATCTTGCCCCTTCCTTTGCAACAAACACACACAACGTCTTTCGCACTCTTCATGGAGAAGCTAAAGCTGTCCCTCTTGAAGTATGTGAACAGTGGTTAAATGAAACGTTACCAAATTTACTTCAAGCATACAGTTAAAATGATGCTTTCAATATTGATGAAATGGGTTTATTTTTTAAATGTCTTCCAAATAAGACTATGATGTTTAAGGATGAAAACTGCTCAGGGGGTAAAATGAGCAAGGAACGTTTGACTGTCCTAGTTGGAGGAAATGCGTCTGGGACAGAGAAATTGCCCTTACTTGTTATCGGAAAATACCGAAATCCCCGATGTTTCAAGAATGTAAAAACGTATCCTTTGGATTACAAGTCTAACAAAAAGTTTTGGATGACATCAGTTTTATTTGAAGACTATGTAAGAAAATTGGATCGGAAATTCTTCGCTAAAAAAAGAAAAGTGATACTCTTTATGTATAAATGCACAGCGCATAGTGATCTACCTAATTTGAAAGCAGTAAACTTGCGGTTTCTCCCGCCAAACACAACAGCAAAGTTGCAGCCGATAGACCAGGGTATCATAAAGTGCTTAAACAGTCTTATCGTAAATGTCCTGTCAGAAAAATGATCTTAAATATTGTAAGCATTTGGAAAATTTGTAATTGATAAGCATTTATTAAATAATCCGACAATATTTTGAAAGTCCAAACCGAAACTAACGGTAAGTCGAACTTCCGATATGTCGAAGTTTTTCGTCAGTCCCATCAGATTCGAATTATCGCGAATTCACTGTATTTCTCTAAACAAATATGAAATAGGCAACATCTTTTTATCTGAACGATATAGGTTGAGGCCACGCAAGTTGAAATGATGCATTAAATGCTCTTAATTTCCCTTCCCCATTGAAAATTCCTTTCTACTTTCATTAGACATGTAAGGTTGTGCTATTCTGGAGGAAGTTTCTTCAATCGGTTCTTTAACACGTTTCATGGCATCACATATTCAATAGATATTTGATTGGTGTATTTTTGATTCATTGTAATTCTTTTGAATGCTGTCATAAATTATTTAAATATAATTACATATTACGGTTTTTATTAATGTCACTTCATTATGATAAATATAAATAGTATCTGGGTAGAATATGTAGTAAAAAAACTATCAATATAATTTAAATATTGTTAAAAATTGATTTTATCTTCTTTAAATTCTCATTTATGAAAACTCAGTTTATTAAAAAAGAGTTTTGAAACAAAATCATGTAAAAAACATTAATTCATTCAGCTTCAATTTTCATAGAACATAAATTGTTGGATAACACAGGGTTCTGTCGATGTTTTTTTAAAAGGTATCTACTATGTGAAACTTTATAAATAATTTGTGAAAATTAAAAAATCAACACAACAAGTACACAATACCATTTTAATTAGTATTTTACCAAGTACTAAGCACACTTAGCATATTGAGATAACAGTATACTGAGATAAAATAACAGGTTTTTAATATTAACATACTCAGACAAGTTTTGACGTTGTCCTCGGTAAATACTGAGTAGTTGCAAAAATTAAATATTAATAAGTATAAATAAAGACGAAGATTTTTAGTAATAAAACAAAAGACAAATATATATTCAAACAAATTTATAGCATGCAATAATTTACTACTGCTAACTCAAAAAGTATTTTGTGAAACTACTGTTTTTCGTAAAGTTGAATTTGTGAAAGTACTGTTTGATTGAACGGTGAATATGTGAAGGTACCGCTAAACGGTAGTAAATTTGCCCAGGACAGACCCCTGTAACATAATATTAAAAAAATAACAGTAGTATAATTTAAATCAGGGTGGCCACTCAAAACAGATTTCAAATTTCCCTGATTTTTCCAGGTTTTCCAGGTAAAAATCTTAAAATTTCCAGGTTTGTGTTTTTTTCCTTTTTTCTTATAAAGTGTAGGATGTGTACAAGAAAAGTGCCTGTATTATAAAATATCTTATTCAAAATGTCATTTTTTAAACATATCTTGAAAAAAAATTAATTTCCTTACAAAATATTTTTTTATTATTTTTTAATGTTCTGGTACAACATTAATTTTTAAAAAATTAAGACGTGGAGAAAATAATATGTTCAGCTTGCAGAATATATTGTTTTTATTGAATTTAATGTGTTACTTTAAGTAGCATTTGCTCAAAGTGTACCCACAAAATGACAAAATCAGAATAACCAATAAAACCATGGATAAGTATTGTTTAATATATTTTCATTAAGGAAAAGAAAACCGTTTCAGGTGATTATATATCAATAATTTTTAATAATTACAGTGGCTCCCAAAAGTGCTCACTCACTTATAACTTATATTGAAATAGGAAATAAAAATTCAATAATTAAAATGAATATTTCACAATGGGTATTTGATAATAAGATGTATAATCTATTCTTAGCAAAACTGCACGGAATATTTTAAAAACAAAGCAAAAGTTAATTTTTTAATCAAATAGTAACAAAAATGTTACCCCACGAAAGTCATCGTACATTTAAATGTTTTGGATCTCAGAATTAAAATTATCGTCAATTGCTTTTTTTATTTAATTATTTTTCATTTAATTTTTTATTTCTTTATTAGCAATTTAGTATCAAACCTATAATAGCAAAATTATATTTTAATTTTTGCTTGCTAACTCCGTAATATTTTATTTTATCATTTAAAAATGACTTGTGGTCGTAATAAAATAGACCAAATTTGATTATTTGTCTTCATAAGAGGTAAATCAGTAATGAATATGTTAAATTAGTTTACTGTATTCAATTGAACTGTGCAATATGTGATAAAATGCTTAAAAGAAGGACTTCATATCAGAGATTAAAATTATAAATTTTGTGGAAAAATTCATAAATTTGCAATTGAGTGTTGTAAAAGTTTCTGTAAAAATTTTAAAAAAATATTCTGCACGAATTTCACCTGACAAAAAAAAAACTAGTTACACGTATTTTCAACCTTTAAAAGCTATTGTAGATGCTAAAGGAAACTCCACTAAATGTTAATTTAACGAAAAATTAGATTTACTAATAGACTGAGTTTTTTCTTTAAAAGTGTATGATGACTTTTGTGGGATAAAGTTTTTGTCACTTTTTGATGATTGATTCCTTAAAAATAAACTTTTCCTTTGTTTTTAAAATATTTCATATTGTCATTTAAAATATTTCAGTTTTGTTAAGATTAGAACACATTTTTTATCATTAAATATACATTCTGAAACATTCATTTTAATTAATGGATAGTCTTATTTCATTGAAAGTCATAAGTGTATCAACACTTTTGTGAATCACTGTAATTACAATTCAATATAAAGCTGTACTGTATACTGCATTATACTGTATTTCATCTTACCAGTGCTTTTTATAAAATTCACTGATCATATTTTCCTTAAACCAATATCTCAAGTCAAATTTTTAAATAATGGTATTTTGAAATAGCATTTTTATTTTAAGAGATTCAGTATAAAAAAATAAATGTCAGAAATGTAAAATTGTCTAATTTTTAGTTCTATACTCTATAGAAGAAAAAAAATAGATAAAATTCCTTAAAATTTATACTTTTTTGATTTTTTTTCTTATTTGAAATTAAAACATTTAAAGAATTCCAATCTAAACACACAGTTTTTTAGTTTAGCATAGTTAATTGTTTTTGTTTGAACAACTGGAATCTTGTACAGTGCAGAACTAAAACACTAAGTTTCGTTTTCCTTCTCCTGACTAAACACATATGAATAAAAAAAATTATATTTTATGTATATACATCATTTAATATGTTTCCTATATATTCCTTAGTCATTGTCAGCTTTTTTAGGTAAAAAGAGGAATAGTTTTGAAATATCATCTCTGGAATGCAAGCAACATTTACGAACTTTCGATATTGTGATAACTATACAATTCGAATTTTGAATCAAAAAACTAATATTTACCAACAAAACCGTAAAATTTGATATTAATATATAGTTAGTTCTAAAAAAAACTTTTTTCAAAATAAAAATATACTATAAAAGGTTAAAATGAAATAGAAAAAATTAGCATTAATGCAAGAATTGTAACAATTTGTCGACAAACATTGCTGTTAGTGATGGGGGAAAATGCGTGATTGGTTGGTTTGCTGAGAAAAAATAATTTACAGATTTCTTTGAATGGGAGTTCAAAAGCTTTCAGAAAAAGAGTGCAATATAAAATCTATTATTATTAAATTATAACCAACTAATTTTTAGAGAATTTAATAAAGTTAAAAATACAAAAACATTTTGACTCATTTTGTCAAAATAGAAAAAAATTACCACTCTCAATTGCGAACAAACTTGAATCATTGTGTGAACACGGACAGAATTTAAAAACCGAATCCTAACCCCGTCTTCCACATCCACCATAATCTTTGCCTTTCCTAAATTGCACAGTCTGCATAGAGATCAAAGGTTTCTACATTTGCATGGGAGAATTTTATGTTGTATTCTAGTTTAACAGGGTTATAATGGAGCAAATTTTGATGAAAGCAAAGTAAGTTGATGATATTTTAACTGTTTGGAGATACATTTCCGTCTAAAAAATGTGGGTATAATGGATGAAACAATTTAAATTAAGAAAATTAGCAAATAATTTAAATTAGTGAAATTAAAAAAATATATAAGAAAAAATTTCCAGCTTTTCTTTAAAATTTCCAGGTTTTTATCCATATTTCCCTGATTTTTCCAGGTTTTTTCCAGTATAAAAAAAATTCCCTGATAATTCCAGGTTTTCAAGGTTTTCCAGGTGGGTGGCCACCCTGTAAATACATTTTTTCACTTTGACTCAAACCAATGTTATTTTTTGTGGTTAACAGAGAAAATATATGAATAGAATGTTGATTTATAATTTTGAAAGCATATTTTAAAAAGCTTTCTTTTCAGTACTTAAATTAAGCATTCATCCAATTAAGAAAATTGAATACATTTAAAAAAGTACTAAAAAAATTTATAAGAAATCAAAAAGATTCTTATGTAACAGTTAGTACAAATTGTAAGGCGGTAGAAAAGTATTACAATGAAATTACTGTTTAGTTGATAAAATTGACATTAAGAATGAAGTTACAAACAATTTAACATTGAAAATCGAAACCACCTCATATTAAATATTTATTGAATAAAAATGGTAATACTTATCCAATTACGAATGAACCTAGGGAGATTTTATTCCTCACTCACGGTGGCAAATAAGTTATTGATATGGAATTAGAAAAAAAGAAAAAAAAAGAAACCCAACATAAGAAAAGTATTAAAGTAAAGAAAAGTAACAGTAGAAACATAAGAAAAGTATTAAAAAACTTAAATATTCCTAAAATTTTATTCCTTAATAAACTAATTTTGGTTTTATAAAAAACTGTATTGAGGAATTTTTTGTTATGATCTTTTGCAGTTTTCTTTTCTTATGAATATTTTGTTGGAGAGCCTGGTTTAGAAATTTCAAATGTATCATAGTGAGAAAATGAGTGATGTTCTACGGATTAAATGAATCTTTTACACCCCTCCTAAAGTTTTGATAGTGATTTCTGTTTTGGAAAACAATGATAACTAATTCCTTTTCCTTCAGATTTTTAGAACCAGGTTTTTCAAGTTGCACTGACGCATACATTGAATGGCCTATATATTTATTTTACATTTAATTTCCTCATAAACAAAACCTTTATTTCAAATTTTAACAAAAATCAACAAAAGCTACAAATATGAATGCTATTTTAACACAAATCGAAATGGTTCTTATCCCTTGGAATTCGAGAACATTTGTGTCATTATCATAACGAAACTAAAGCTTACCAAAAAAGAGTGCGGAAAAATAGATTCAAACACAATGTTATTATAATATTTATTACCCAAACAGATTTTAGAAATAAGAAGAAAAAATTCTAAAGCAATTTTGAATTAATACAAGGAAGATTTAATTTAGTAACATATTAAATCTAAACCAAAAATAAGTTTTAACTTTAGTAAATTTTATCGGGGAAAAAAATTGTCTTAAAATGATTTAAAAACATAACAGTATTGAATTATTATGTTATACAAAAGCACAATCTGCTACAAAATTTAGTACAAATTATTTTAACTAATCTTGGTAATTTCTATTTTACAATTGGTCTACTTTTTCTTCAGGATTTTCAGTTTCTTCCACTATCTTGAGAAATATAAATTTTTCTCTGGACGGAACCCAACCTCACATGCAATGTTTCGGGTTAAGTTCTGAAAAAGTATACAGTCAAACCCCGCTATAGTGAACACGGTTTATAGTGAAATCCCGGATATAGTGAACGAATTGTTCGGTCCCGTGCCTTGCTATACACGTGCAATGCTATTTTTTGTGGATATAGTGAACCAAAAAAGTGAGGAAGTTGGATATAATGAACTTTTTTCTGTTTCAACTGATTTTTTTTCTTAATTTTTTTTGTATTAATTTTGAAATTTCTACTTCAAAATAAATAC
Organism: Parasteatoda tepidariorum; assembly: GCF_043381705.1. Classification (NCBI taxonomy): domain Eukaryota; kingdom Metazoa; phylum Arthropoda; class Arachnida; order Araneae; family Theridiidae; genus Parasteatoda; species Parasteatoda tepidariorum. The sequence goes on from NC_092213.1 coordinate 7,977,206, forward strand.
ATATACCGATTTTTAAAACGATTTATAGAGGGGAATGTAGCGATAAGCATTTTTTCTTGTTTTCTTCTTTTATCTCACTTTCCCATCCCTAAGCAAACCAAGCAGATGTTTCCAACTCAGGCAGATGATGCACCTGTAAGGTGTCAGTGGGATCAATATGCATTTTCTGTCAGAGGGAATGAGTAATTATTCATTATTGGTCAAAGGGTTGGACACTAATATGTGTTGATAAGGCCCTCATTTCAACTCCTTTTTGCTCTCAGTTCAGTTAAAAAAATCCTGCAAACAAGTGTCTCAAATTTAACTATGGCGAGCAGTAAACGTAAAACGTTCTCCATTGATGATAAAATGATGGGCATAATCAGAAAAAATTGAAAATGGATGCAATCAAGTTGATATTTGCAGGGAATATAAACTATCCAAGTACATATGTAACATATGGAAAAATAGGCAATTAATAATTTCTGCTCATGAAAAAAATTTAGATGGCAGAAAAAAGTTGAAAAAAGCAGATCACAAGGATGTTGAAGAAGCATTACTGAAGTGGTTCACCAATCGAAGTATCTGGACAAATGTCGATGAATTTGCTAAGCGATTTTATGAGACTACTTTTATATGCTCGAATGGCAGGTTAGACAGGTTTAAAAAGCGGAATAATAGCAATTCAGGGAAAATTATCTGATAGTCAAGAAGTGTTTCCATATCTGATGTTAAGGATTGCTCATCAGCTAAAAATGACAAATTTTTTGTTGCACGCAAGACGAAGAGTAATGAAAAATAACGCATTTTTTGCTATTACATAATATTTTTCAGTCATTTATTTGAATAATGTGCAATAAAAGGGAGGAGTTTGGGAGCCATTAGTTAAATTGCTTGAGTAACGGATATAGTGAACTCCCGGTTATAGTGAACAAAAATTTCGGTCCTTTGAAGGTTCACTATAGCGGGGTTTGACTGTATATCTAATTTTTACATTGAAAATATGAAGGAAAACTTTGCTTTATCTTTAACATTAGAACTTGGAATCTATTACTTAATTCAAAAATTTCTATTATAAACTTGAATTGCTAGTTATATGAATATCATTGATAGCTCGAAAAGTGTATAGAAAAAAAGACATCAGAAAGAGAAAACCTTACTGTTTAATAATCTTGAATTTGACCTGTATTTAACACAGCTAGGTAAAAGTGATCAGAAATCTAGTAACCAAGGAGTTTATTACAATCAAACAATGGGCATGTTCTAGGGGGTGAAAACCTAATGATTGGAACCAACTGGGGACTAAAAGCTTCTATTTGGTATTCTACAACAAACTTGAATGTCTTTTGAAAAAAAAAAAAAAAAAACAGAAAATGCCTCAGCAGAAACGGCATTTAGTCTCAGGTAAAATAGTTGCTTTGCTTCACTTTGTTACAGTAAAAATAAAGAGCTTTTTCACTGGAGATATCGAATTATGGATATATTTCGCCAAATCATGATGCGAGATTTTAAAATCGTGTGAATTACGAATTGCTATGTTTGATATAAAAAGTGAGAATATGAATTTAAAAAAATCACAATGTGAGACCCTTTAAATTGTGCAAATATGAACCTTGATGTGTGATTTTTAAATTGTGTTAACATAAAATACATTGTTATAGCATTCATATTCTTCATATTCTATCATTTTATAATTGATAAATATATATATATATATATCAAGTTTTAAATTAGACTGCACATTGAACAATCATCCAGTTAAANAACAGAAAATGCCTCAGCAGAAACGGCATTTAGTCTCAGGTAAAATAGTTGATATAGTAATAGTAATATATCAAGTTTTAAATTAGACTGCACATTGAACAATCATCCAGTTAAAATGAAATACATATAATTAAATTGATAAAAATAATTAAATAACTAAATAAAGGTTTTCCTTACCAATCGTTTCTTTCCATTTGGACTTTTTTCCTCTTCAAGTTCAAAATTGGATATAGGTATAGTGTGATTCTTTTCACCCTCGCCTACACACACACACACATAAAAAAAGAAACATTTAAGTTGTTTTAAGCCAGATCAATTTTTAAAAAAAATCAATATAAAAAAATCAATCAACAAAAAAATCAATTTCAAATAGCATCAAAAATAATAAAAAAAAACAGTACATAATTTATACTATTAATTGGAAATCAATAGATATGAGATAGTGTATGATTGTTATGGAATAAAAAAACTGAACTGATTACACCTTTAAGAGAAAAAAAATCAGACTAATATCAGTAATTATAAAAAGGATTTTGAGCAAATCTAATGAACTGATTACACCTTTAAGAGAAAAAAAATTAGACTAATATCAGTAATTATAAAAAGGATTATGAGCAAATCTAATAAATATCTCCAGGATACCAAAAATTTAAAAAATGAAGTCTTAAAAAAAAGAGAGATAAACAGAAATAAAATATTTTAAGAGCTTCAAAAACTAGCAAATATTTAAAATAGAGAATGAAAAATGATCACTAATTTAGGTTACGCATTTCAATTAAGTGAGCTGCAAAATGCAAACCAATTTTTTTAATTATAGTGATTCTATAACATACCTGCCAACATTAATGAAATAAAATAACAGAAATACTGATAGTGAAATTTTTTAGGCTACAAGTAAAGTTTTGATACATCATACATAATAGAAATATATCATACATAAAAGGTAAGTCAAAAAGAGAAATTCAAAATTGGAAATAATATGAGCACTTACATTTACCACAAGGTAAAAAATATGTATATAAATCTCAATTTAAAGAAGATTTATTTGAACCATTATCTATAATTATTTAAACTATTAACACTCAACAAACTGCAGTGCACTATCTCTTGAGGAATAAGAGAAGTATTTTCGCCATCAGCAATATTTTATGACCAAATTCCAACAAATATGGAGAAATTTGAGTATATACAGGTTAACAGGAGATAGTCGTAAAATACAAAAATACAGGAATCTTCGTTTAAAAAACAGAAGACGTGGCCTGGCATGGCAGGTATGCTATAATTATACAAATATTTTAGGATTATAATATTTCAAACCCTGAGAAAGAGCATCATGCTCTAAATGAAACACAATAATATTCACGGGTAAGTGTGGCACAAAGTGTAAAGCTCTGAAAATTTATCTAGCAAAATATCAATATACACGCTTCAAAATTAACATAATTTTTTTTAAAAATATTTATAATTAAATTGCCTATGAATGAAGAATATCACACCTTTACAGTACCTTATTTAAGAAAAATCTTAGTTCTTACAAGAGCCGCAATGTTGGAATTTTAAAATCCTGTGAACCCGAATCATGATATTGGATTTTAAAATCGCATAAATATGAATAACGCTATTGGAATTTAAAATCGTGACATTGGATTTTTAAATCCCGTGAATACAAGTCATGATTTTTAAACCAAGTGGATATGAATCGCAATGCAAAACTTTTAAATTAAATACGAAAATCTATGTTTGAAATTCAAACCATGCGAATTAGATTTGGTGCAGTTCCAAATATTCAAAATGGCAAAAATTCACTTAACCAAAATAATCAATTGGCGGAAGAATCACCTATATGTAAGCGTCTCGTCAAATTAGCGAAAGTTTAAAAATATGAATTTAAGATTGCGGAATTCCATGAAAATTTTGCAACATTATAAATCTGTAAGCTATTTAAAAGACAAACTCTTAAACAAATAGACAACTCCTCGCCATTTCTATAGTTTTATTCTATTTTTTATCATTTTAATTCAATAATTAAAAAAAAAATTAAAGATATGAATATCAATATGTCAACTTTTTCAGTTTTAAACCCAGATAAAAAAATTTTCAAAGAAAGGACAAAGAAGAAGAAACTGAACATTTACCTTGATTGGACGATACTTGGTGTTCAACCCCTTGCCTGCTAAAATTGAAAACAAAAATATCCATAAATAAGTTATAGCAGTAATTGCACAAATAAAATAATTGAACAATTTAGAATAGAATATGTAACAAAAGAAAAAATTGCAGCTTTGTTTATATAGCAGAATGAAACTAAAATAACATATTTTTGTTCAGCAATAAAATTTTTTATAACTTTGCTTTTTTAAATAAAATCTACAACAATTTGTAAAATTTGAAAAAAAAATTAAAAAACTTATGAACATTCTTTTAGAGCATTTAACTAAGTGTAGTACTAATATCATAATAAAATATTCGATGAATTTTTAAATCAATATTTTTTAAATTAAATAATATAATTTTTTAGAGTTGATTAACATTTAATTAGAGTTGACTTCAATTAATTAACATATTCTACATTATCAGAAAATCCAAATTAAAATAGGATAACATTGTTGTTGTCTTCCACCATTAAGGCAGAAGGGGTGTGATTGTTCTTGTTTTCAAGTGATGGCCCAAGAAATTGAATTTTGCCACAGCTGTTTACAGGGCAGACCCATTCACACATCCATCCAATGATCATAATTTTGACCTGAACCAGAGAACAATCAACCTCCAATTCAGTACCCCAAGAGGTATTGATTTGTTATGGGACCATGGAGGAATTAGTGACTCGACAGTTGTAACATGCATCAGTCACCATTTACTTCACGGGGAGTCCTCAGTCAGCTGGATTCGAACTTACATTCTCACTAATGGATGTCCAGGGCCTTGCCAACTAGGATAATATTTAAAATATATAACAATGAAATACCATTTGATCTAAGATTAGATTTTTGTGTACTAAGATGTAATTGCTACGGTTCTAAGGAATAAACCTTAAACATGTTAATAAGTAGTGCAGAAACTATTTTAAGTTAAGAAATCAGATACACGAAATTCAATTCCTAACACTTATAAATTTTATTTCTGATAAATTCAATCTTTTGTCCCAGAAAATACAATCTTAATAGATTAGAAATACAAGTGCCCTACCAACAACTTTACCTTGACCTTAGTAGGGCTCAAAATTGGCTTAATAGGGATCCTATATGAACATGCACTGAGGAACCAATATTGGGATGGCTAGAATTTTTAATATTGGTACTATATAGGGCCAATATCGACCTATAGGGGCTGAATAATGAATATAATATATCGGGTAAATCGGACAATTCTATATAGGGCTGATATTGGTTGCGAAATAAATGGCTGTAAAATATAGGGTGAATCAGACAGTTCTATATAGGGCTAATATCGGAAAATAAAGGCTTTTTGAACCCTTATTAAGCCAAGATTCCTGAATATTGGTTCAATGAGAGCCCAAATTGTTTTGGTGCTACAGTGGTCTATTAAATATTGTAGAAAACTTACCGTCTGTTCAGATTATCATCTTCCTTTTGGGCACTAACAATACCTTTTAAAGCTTCAAGAACATTCTATAATGAATAAAAAAAAATCACATAAATTAATTTTATTACAAATCTAAGTCATGAAAAGCTCATACATAAAATTCAAAACAGTTTAATTTTTTATAATTGCAAATCGCAGTACATGGTTGTCTTAAATTCGACAGAGTGGTCCATGTGGTAATTTTTACTTCAAATCACAAATTAATTATTTTTTTTAACCATTTAAGGAATGCTAAAATATTTATTTACATCTTACTCCCAGCCCATTTTTATAATTTCAAGTTTCCAAGTATCATAGATTTTGCATAGCTAAACAAAATGTAACAGAAAATTGAACACCTAAAATAGTTTTCCTAAATAAAAAAAAAACTATCAATATTGTTGTTAAACATATATGAGTATTTTGGGAAAACATTGTGCCCAGATGTTTATGTTTATTCAGTTCAGACATTTTAAAAAAAATTTAAATCAGATTTCAAAATTATTATTTTGTTTTACATTTACCAATTACAACTCATGCAAATTGTACTAATAACGCTAAATATTATTTTGAAAAATATCTTAATTAAAATACTTGTAATTTAGAGTTAAAATTATTATGAAATAATCGTTCAATTAATCTCACAATAAATAAAATCATTGTTATTTTTGTTCAAGCCCAACACTCTCATGAACTTGGAAAGATAAAAGCCCATTTTGTCAGTTAGCCATCAAATAAAGAATAAATTAACATATAACAAGAAACATTAAAAATTTTTTTTTTTTAAAAATACTCTGAACAAGACTTTTTTATTATTATAAACTTCAGATTTAATAAGCTTTATAAAGTAATCTACTTGTATCTAAATAAACATAAAATGGGTACAATTTTAACATGCTTATCAAACTAGAAACTATTTTTTTTATGGAAAAAACGTGAAAGCAACAAATTGATCCACATGAAGTCTCTTTTTTTTGTACTTTTTTCAATCTATTAGTCATTTTGAACACCAAATAATAATTTGCAACTAACTTCAGATATAACTTTTAAAATCAATGAAATCAGATCCTAAGGAGTATATTTATAAATTATTTTGAAGAATATTTTTGACTTAAATCAATGATTTCTAAAAATAAAAAAATCAGATGATTTAAATCAATGATTTAGAAAATAAAAAACATGATTTAAATTGCAATTTAAATCACTGGTCAAAATTTTGAGTACTGAACATGCTTATGTTACTTTGCTTGCTGTTTTTTCACCCAAGAAAGCTGTTTGTTTTAAAAGCAATTTAAATTTCTATCTGTCTGTTCAGTATTCTGTTTCAAATATCAGTGAAATGCAATTTAAGATTACTATTCCCCAATGTTAAAATAAAGACTTCATAGAAGACTGTGAAACATTATCACAATAAAGTAAAAACTAGGCATATCATTTTACACATTGTTATACACACTTTTGCTCTGCAATATTTTAGTCGCTTAAATATACTGCTTTTATGTACTTTGATTAAAGTGTAAAGACTGGAAATATAGCATGTCAAAATTATGAGTTTTAAAAAGTCATCTTCTTCTTTTCTTTAAAATATCCTTCTTTAATTACAAAGATAAAACTTATCAATTTTTCAATTAGGTTTACAAATTATATTTAAATACAATATTATTTAATTACATTAAAAATGGACACTTGTGCAAAACAATAAAGAGCTAAATTACAATCATAAAAAATTATTTCACTTTACAACAATCATATTTTTCAGTGAAAGAAAAAAAAAAAAAAAACTACCAATCTTTTTGATTGGTTATGAAAAAGATGGATTAGTATTCATAAAATGTGGAAATAGCTTCAAAATCATATTTTAAAAATATGAACTTTAAAACAATTCAGAAATGTAAGTAATAAATTCAAATAGAAAATAAAATACCTCCAAATGATAAATTTTCTGTTTTAAACTATTTGATTCTTGTTTATTTTCTTGCAGTTTTTCCATCAGACATTTGGAATCCTAATGAATAATAACAATTAATTCTAACAAAATATTGAACAGAAACAATTAAATAATCACATGTCTAATGAAAATAATTAAAATCGATCTAGGATATATTTGAACTGGATCATTTAAGGATGAAAGTGTTTGTTTTATGTTAAAGTTGTAAAAAAGTCAATGCATAAAACTGTTCTTCTTCTTTTCTTTTTTTTTGCAGTTGAACTTTTATTTTAAGAGACATATTGAGCAAAATCAAACACAAAAGAACACAATACAAAGCTTATATATCTACACAGATTTAAAAAAAAAAAAATAGTTGCAAAAAATTATGATTTTCTTTTAATTGTATTTATTTGATTTAAAAAGATTCTTTTACTAAAATTAAATTTTTTGATTTCATTTTTTTTTTTTTAATTTACTAGCCAAAACATCTGATAAGATATATTTATGGTACTTAATAATTATTTTAAAATAATATCATAGCTAATATAGTTAGCATTCCTTACCAAAATGGTTAAAATAATTATTTAAAACTATTCATTGAATAATAAGATCAGAGTTATGTTTTTCAAGCTAACTTGCTAATGAATGTTAAACTATTTATCAATTAGATTACAAATGAAGAGTAAATTAGCTTAGATCAGAAAATATAACTGAAATTTTTTTTAATTTTAAGTTACTACGGTTAATATAGAGAAACTACATCATTAATAAGTTTCCAAGGCATAGAATTTCAAGAAGTATAAAATTATAAAAATGTTTCTTTTTTTGCATGCAAAGTATTTAGTATAAATTTAATAATAGAAAATTATGATTTAAAAGTTTCATAACACTCTTATCTATATTTAGTCGTATTTTTTTAAAAGTCTATTTTGAAATATAATAATTTAAAAGCATATCCTTCTTAATATTTCTTGTCATTATGAAATAAGACTAAAAAAAAAAAAAAAATCACACCCTAAATAATATATTTTTTAATCATATTGCATAAAAAATATTTTGTACTTTAATTAATAATTTAAAAAATCAGTTGATTTAAATCAATGCTTTTTTTAATAAAAGGGATATGAATATAAATAAATATAATTTACATGTATATCTCTTTCACTATTTCGTAGTAAAAAACCTTCACTAATACTAAAATTAAACTTTTATAAAATCAGACTCTAAAGAATGTGTCTATTAACTAAATTATACAAAAAATATTTTATACCTTATAATTAAAAAAACAAAAAACAGCTTGTTTAAATTAATGGTTTTTTCAAAAAATATCAGGTGAATTAAATCATACCAATTCTGACAATAATAAGAAAAAAAAACAACATAATTAGGTGAAACCAAAAATAAAAAGTATTTGGAACCTTGTTATTATTGAAATCTAATACAATAAACTTTGGTAAACAGAAAAATTTAAAGCTATAAAAATATAATACAAATTTTATAATAATCACAAAAATATGAAAACAAATTTATAAATTATGGATGCTTAACATGCAGTCCTTGGAATGGTTTATACAATGACTCTTAGCTTTTAGTCAAAATTCAAAAATTTATAAATTTTTTTCTTTGAAGTTTTCTTATAATAGCTAATAATTTGAGACACAAATTTGAAACACTTTTGGAACTTAACACTTAAAAGAAAAACACATGAATTGTTTATTTTAAAAACAAAAAGTGGATCTTTCTGCGACTGAGGAAAGGAATTATGAGGAGGAGGCGATGATCATAAAAACACAGCAGGTGATGGGTGTGAACAAGTTTTTCATCCCCTGGTTTTTTAAACTCTTTTTCTGACCTCTTACACCACTGTAGTTAGCGATAATAGTAAAGGCCATCAAAAAAGGCAACCTGCAGTTTTATTTAGCTCAAAAAAATAAATAAATCATACGAAATCTTCCACGGTAGTTTCAGTAGATTTAACAAAAAAAGGATTATAAAAACACTCATGTGTCAGATACCAACTTTTATGAAGGTACATGGGACACTTTATTTTATTTGTCGTCTTGCAGTTTCCAATTTTATAAACACAGAATTACAAATATAACTTGGTTAACAGTTAAAGAAATAATAGTTAAAAGCAAAAATCATGAATAAATAACACAAGCACTCAAATTTATCACAGATTTCAATATCAAAAATTATTTCAATAAAAAGAAGAAAAATGATGTATTTACCATTATTTGAAAGAGGATGATGTCGCTCTTTTACTTGCAAAAATGATTCATATAGACTACTGAAAGTACATTGATTATTAAAATATGTATTGAAACTAATTACACATTGAACTAATTAACCAATAATGAAAAATAACTAATGAAATTTAAAACAGCTTAAAAAGATTAATAAAAAATTTTCAGACATGAAAGAAATAAAAATCGTAAAACTCAATGGAAGCATTATCCATTTTAATCTCCGAATGATGCAATGCGAAGAAAAAATTACAAAAGCAGATATAATTATCCCAAAATCACATATTTTAAAATAATTAACAGTATTATAAAATCTTAGAAATTTTTTGCATTAATATCTAGTATACATTAGAAACTTAGCACAATTATGAAAAATTTTGACAATGGCAAAATGATGCTTGTCGCCAAGGCTGAAATGACGCTTTATGATTGCAGTCAAGAATTCATGTAGGCAAAAACATAAAAAAATTTAACCTGCAAATGGGAAATTTATAAATATACCTTGAAAAATGCATATAAATAAAATAAAAAACCCATAGAATCTAGGCAAATCTACAACTGCATATTGCAAACTTTATCGTCATCCCAAATATTGCTAAATCCACAGTAGAAAAGCCACAACATCTTTTTCATTAGTCGCTTAATTACCCATTGCGGTAAGATTAACCCTATTTTTCTTGTGGGCAATCATTGTTTTATAACATTGACCTTCCATTCCTCCCAGAGAGATGATTTGGTACTTACATACTACCACAACCACACCAATTTTAGAAATACCGTGAAAAAACTGGCAACCTGAAAGGTACCAAAGTAGCAACTATAAGCTTCTCCTTTCGAAACACTTTCCTACCTTTCTATGCTCGTTAAAACTGTTTGATGCAATGACAAGTGTAAGTATAGGAATGTGAATATAGGATTAACCAACTAGTGAAAAAGATGTTGTGGCTTTTCTACAAAAATACATTTTGACTTTTGACAGACAGTTGGGAACAGGAAATTGGTTCGAGTGAAACAACATTTATCCAGTTAACAATTGTTTTATTATATTCCTTAATTTATAATTTTTCTTTAGTATTATTTTCCTTAATTTTTTCATTCATTCCAGGGTTGGGTTTTTGACATCAAAAAGTGGTTTTTGACATGACAAGGGTATAATACTGGTTTAAACCGTCAAAAACCCGTCAAAAATGACAAAAACTGAAGTTTGCCAAGAAAATATATAAACTTCAAAACTACCAACAGTTGCCATGCATTAAATTGAAATTTAATTATACTATAGGTAATCAGAACGTTTTAAAATATTTTTTAATTAAAATTAAGGTAAAATAACAGATTTAAAATCTCAGAAATTTATATTCAAATGCATGTGCAGAAAAATTTTGCACAAAAATTTTTTAAATATTTATATTTTAAAAAAAAAAATTTTTTTTTTGATACTTAAGAAAATTAAAAGTTTATTACTATGCATTTTTGACATATAAGGAACATATAACTAATATTTATAAGGAACTTACAAGTTATGTTGTATAAATACAAACTTGATATAAGATACAAGTGTATAAAAAATTTTTTTTAATGTTATACCGAATATCTTTATTATCCAGTATGTTAATTTGAATTTAAAAGTAGTTATATTTGTGAATAATGATAAATATAATTCATATTGTTTATTATATTTATTTATAATTATTACACTTATCATTTTAAAACAATTTTTATCTCTTAATTTTTTTTTCTCCACTTGTATTAAGAATACAAATAATGCATATCTTGAAAGCAAGAAGTAATTATTCAACAGCTGAATATTTAGATATTCAACAAAACTATATAGTATTCAGCAAAATGAAATTCACAAGTATTTGGATAAACTAAATTTTCAGCATAGTAAATGAATAGGCTGAATATACTGTAAATCGACACTAACTACTCTGTGTATTTAACAGAAAGCACTTAAATTTGTATTGTCTTATGTTAAAAAGATTATTAAGAAGATTTAAAAGAATATTAAAAAGATTTTTCTTTAAAAGATGTCTAATGTACAAAACTGCTAATGTTTATCTTTAAAAATGTCTAATTTTTAGTATAATCTATACTATACACTAAATTTGGTTATAAATAAATTTCTTAATAATATCACTGCAGATTTTCAATAACACATGAAAATGAATACATAATATTACAAAAGATGTGAGCTTTCAAAAGTACAAGATTTTGGTTACTATTCAAAATATAAGTGTTTCTTCAAAATTTTAAATTTATTTTTTCTAGAACATATTTAGAAACACTATCCTTTATAAAAAATATATAAATTTTATGTATTAATTAAATTTCACATATGAATACAGGTTTTTGACATTTTCGACATTTTTGACAGTGAGGTTTTTCACGTGACGGTTTAAACCATGGTTTAAACTGTCAAAAACTGTAACATGTCAAAAACCTGCCAACCCTGATTCATTCTCTTATTATATTATTTACAATTGTATTAGTACTTATTAGAGTTAGTTCTGAGGCCATCCATTATTTTTTTCTCACAGCGGCTGTTATGTTACAAGACCAATATGGTTGCGATAATACATTGATTTTAGCAATGAATTTAGTTTTCAATTAATCTCTCTCAACAAAATGATATTCGATTCCAGATCACCACTTCTCCATGCATAGAAAAGTTCATAAAGTAACTCACTCTATGTGCCATTCCTTTGCTCACGATACATAAATTATTAGATACTCTATTGATAAATTCTACTCATATGACGACAATTATCTTCCAGACTATAAGAAACTGTTATAGAAGTATTAGGTTTCTTTTAACTCAAGTGGAAGTAATCTAATTCAAATAATAGTAATAATTTCCAAACTATTTAACAGATTATTTTTTAATAAATGAAATCTAAAATGCAAAATTGTAAAAGAAAATTTAATGGATTTCTAAAGAAATTAGAACAACTTAAGCCTTATTCAATTTTTAATCTAAAGTAGTTGGCTCAAGTGTAGAATTAGTGGGCCCCTTGGTTTGGCAATAATTTTCGTTGCTTTGTTGAAATCCCATTTCTGGTTACCATGATCTACTTCACAGTGTTTTTTTCCAATGGTATCATTTTCGGGTGTTTACCTTTATGCGATTGGTTCCTGGTTTGTTTACAGAGATATTCCTTAATTCGTAAAGTGCCGAAAAAGAGAAGGGTCCCTGAACAATTACCTAATTATGTAAACTATTACCTATTTAAACTATTTACTTATGCAAGGGAATATTTCCATATCGCCATCTGCCACACCAACTACAGTAGCCAAGGTTTCATCCGTGCTGGAAGGTATCTGCTACCTGGGTAAAATCCAGTTTCATAATTTTATGGGGGATATTTCCTTACAAGGTGCCAAATAGATTATAAACTTGATATGTTTTTTTTATAGAAAAAAAAAACATGTAGATATTTGCCCGGGGGAAATTTTCACATCGTGATCTGAGGCAAAATAATCGCCGAGTATCTTTTTCTGGGCAGTGCTCCGCGAAAAACTTAAAAAAAAAAAAAAAAATANACTCTTACAAAAAAATAAATAAATAAATGAATAAAAAAAAAAAAAAAAAAAAAAAACATCTCAGAAAGGGACCAACTTGAAAGGTATAACTCCTAGTCACCCTCCGGCATTGTTTTTTCTTCTTTTTTTAAAAAAAAAACTAGCAAGTTTAAAATCTATTTAGCAATTTTAGTTTGCCTAACAGATCACGATACGGAAATATCCCCACTATGGGTCATACCTTTGGAGTTGGTCCCTTTTTGTGATGTTTTTTTTCTTAGTTTCTGAAGTCTTGCAAGACTTGGCGCTTATTCGGCCACAGATAAAGAGATACGGAAATCTCCCCCAAGATTAATAAGAAAAATATAAAAAATATTTTACCGCAATAACTTTGATCAAGACAACTTTTAACAATTACAGACAGCAAGTACAAAGAGTTCGAATTCCTGACCGCTGACTGAATCGATTTAGGCGGTCTATTTCTTTTCGATTCAAGTCGTGAGTTTTTATTTTGATCATGTTGCCATTTGAAGAATATAAATTTTATTTCATCTTTGTTACAGATGCAGCACTTTTTTTGACAATTTTAAATTTGGCAACATCAACAATAATCAGAAGGAAAAATGTCTGTTCAATTCAAGGAATTTAAAATTAAAGAAATTTAAAAACTTAAGTACCCACAATAAAACAATCGCTTTGCAACAAATCGATGTGTAGATAAAATTCATAGTGAATATACATTCTAGTACTTAACACTACGGTAAATAGTGTATTATATATGTCTGCTTCCCTATTAAACTGCCCATTATTTATTTGCATTTTCTCAGTTAATCGAATTGAATAGTGTATTTAATCAAAGTTCTTAAAAATTAATGTTAACAGTCATGTGGATTCTATTTGTTGTGTTTTAATTTAACGCTTTTATTCTAAGAACTACTGCCTGTTATTTCTTTAACATTTGAAGAAACTTTAATGAAAAATTACTGTGATTTATCATTCATTTTACTTCGTTTTATTTATCTGACAGATAGTTAACATTTAGGTTGTAAGTTCGTGATATTTTTTTAATGATAGCAAACTATTTTCTAGTAAGAGAGATTATTCATATTGATTTAGTTGACTGTTTTTTATGAAAATAGTTATTAAAAGTAGTTATATATTAAATTGACCTAAAGTCTTGCTGTAATTTAGTGAAGCTTACATTATTAAAAACATGTAACCTTTTTTTGAATTTTTGAAAACTTAGCGAATTTTGGTATTTATAAACTTAGCGAATATTGGTATTCATAAACTCAGCAAATTTTGGTATTTATAAACTATTTCTTATTTTAGATGGCTTCAATTACTCAAAAAGGAAGTAGTAAATTGAAGAAAAAACACTTCAAACCTAAATACCAAAAGGCCAAGCTGTTTCGTGCCAATGAACCCTTGATTAGCGTGTTGATGTGGGGAGTGAACCATACTGTATGTTGTTTCTCATATCACTTAGTCTTTTTGTTTCATGTTATATATATATGTATATATATCAGTGTTTTCATTACAGAAAAAAAAAGGGAGAGAATTTCTCACCCTTTCTCAAAAGCAGGGTGAAATTTCAAAAAGTTAAGTGAGATTTCTAAAAATTAAAAAAACACGAATAGACTTGGGAAAAATTTTTTTTTCTTCAATTATAATACATTTTAAACATCTTCTAATTGAATATTTTTACTGCATCATCATATGAAAAATGTTCTATATCTACTTTTTCATCAGCAAGGTATTTGTCCATCTTGCATTCATGCACAAAAAATATTAACGTCTTACATTAAGAAACCTTACCTAAGGTGAGCACGTGGTTGCAGAGAAATGTGTTCTGAAAGGGGTTCCGTGGTGTTTGCACCGGTTCTGAACAATACTGATAAATAGGGAAACTAGATAACAAGGACCGATGTTCAAAATAATGAAAGATCAAGGAAGAAAAGTGAAACAGATTTTATTCAAAATGGCAAAAGACGAAATTTTTCTCGCATTAATAATTTTTTATATTGCGAGAAAAGAAAAAAATATGCGAGATTCCCGCGTTCTCGCTCTGTAGTGAAAACACTGATATATACACAGCTATATATTGTTATATATATGGCTTACCAATTCTTTTATTAGTAATAAACTTTTAAATTTTTATAATAATGGTCTCTCAACTTATAGTTTAAAGTGTTGCATACTTAAAAGCTTTTTGTAAAATCTTCTGATTTTTTTGGACAAAATTATATTATAAGTTTTTTTTTTCATGAATAATTTAAGAGATTAATTTAAGAGCTGTTTGGGTCTAATCAAGGGGAGATTTCCGAATCGTGATCTGTGGCAGAATAATCCCCAAGACTTGGAAACTTCTGGGCAGTGGTCCGCAAGAAACTTTAAAAAAAAGCATCACAGAAAGGGACCAATTCGAAAGGTATAACTTCTAGCCACCCCCAGGCAACCATCTACATGTTCTTCTTTTAAAAAATTTGCAAGTTTAGAATCTATTTGGTACCTTGGTAATTGTAGTTGGCGCGCCAGATTAAGATACGGAAGCATCCCCCTAATCAAGTCCATCATGATTAAAAGTCATATCATTGTTGTTTAATAGTAAAAGTTTGCTTCTTCCATTGTTTGCACTATTTTTATTTTTTAAATTTTTAGATTAATGAGCTGACCCATGTTAATGTTCCTGTCATGTTACTTCCTGATGAATTTAAAGCTTTTAGCAAAATTAAAGTTGATAATCATCACTTTAACAAGTAAGATTTTTCTTCATGAGATTTACTTTCAATTCTGTGAAGAAGGGATAAAATTTAAATACAATGGATCTGTTTCAGGGAGAGCATGCCGAGTCATTTCAAGGTAAAAGAATATTGTCCTTTGGTTTTTCGAAATTTGAGAGAACGATTCAGCATAGATGATGCAGATTATATGGTATGACACATTTATGTGTGCATGTTGTTTGTTACATAAAATCTTTCGTTTTATTTTTTTTTAAAAGAACATACTAGTAATTATGAATGACATTGTTTACAGAACTCACTCACAAAATCACAACCAACAGCTGTTCACTCACCTGGCCGAAGCGGTGCGAGATTTTATCAGTCTTATGACAGATTGTTTATGATTAAAACCTTACAAACAGAAGAAGTAGAGCAGATGCACAGTCTTTTGAAACAATACCATCCAGTAAGTGTTTGGCTCCTGTTTTAATTTTAGAAAAAAGAGTTGCTATTTTAACTAGATCAAAGTTAAAATTTTCATCTAATATTAGAAAAAAATATGAGAGAAAGAGAGTCAAGTAGATTGCTAATAAATCAAAATTATTTCTGAAAATTAATTTTTTTTTTACATGAAACTGTTATTTATTGAATGATTAAAGGTACTACTCCCAGATGAGTCTAAAAAAAAAGTTTTCCGTCTTAACCGACCAATGTCGTCATGCAAGCTACATAAGTGCTTTTACTTTCTTGGTATAATGTAGCCTATGTATGGCTGGGTTGGTTTTGGATCTCAAAAACTGGTTTTTCATTTGACATGTTAAAAAACTGTCGAAATGTGTCATAAACTGTCAAAAACTTGGTGCGAGTTTCTTTTTTGATATTTGAGGCATTTTATTATATGCTAAATCATGCAGAATACTTGCATTATATACTACTATAATTATGGTTTATATTATACACCTATCACTTATAAAAAATGTGACCAAAATTATTGAAACTATTAGGTTTTCTAATGATAAAGTTAATATATTAAGAGCCATATCATAACTATTTGGTGTATATTACTGGTAATAACTATGAGTTATTATAATTAATCAATCAGGTAATAACTATGACTTACTGTAATTATTATCAATCAAAATATTGATTTTTATTCTTTTATCTTACAATTCAGACAGATTTTTTAGATTGGGTAAATTTAAAGTATTTGCCAATAATTGTCTTATCTCCACTTGTATTTTATCTTATTGATTCTCAATATTTGTTATTATTAAATATATTCAGGGGAGCAGAATTTGCCTAACCTCACAAACAAGGCACTGAAGGAAATTCAGGCATCCATGAGGAAATTTTTGGTCTTAAAAACATTCCTACAGAATTTTTTGTTTAAAAATTTGTCGCTTCGCAAAACTTTTTCTTGTTAAAAAAATATATGTCAATTTGTGTATTTATTATAGTTTGAATTCCTTAAGTTTCAAATTGGGACCTTAAACTTAATATAATAAATTGTTACTACTTCAACATATTATGATTTCTATTATTTTTTAACACTTAAGCTTGTTTATTCATGAATCACATAAAATCAAATGAATTATTTTCTTGTATAAACTTTATTTTCCAAAAATATTTTTAAAAATTTATTGTACTAAAAAACTGCTAAAATGTTTGTAAATTTTGATCCAAAAAGAAATTTTGTTCATAGGGAATATTAGGTTCTGAAAATTTTCTGCTCTCTTGCTTATATTTACATGAATAATTGCAATAAATCTAGATTATAATATATTCATTCATTAGTAAACTAATTATGATTTATAAAAATATGAATGAAAATTCTTTAAATGAGTAAATAATTTTTTCAATCAATCAATTCAAGAGTTTATTAAATTATTATTAATATTTCATATAGCTATTAAAAGAACATAATTAAATGATCACTTGTAATTTTATATGTATGTTTATTTATAAATATTTATTATTTATAACAGCTAATGAATTTATTTTGGGTTTTGAGAGGCATGTAAAAAATTATGTCTAAAAGGGATGTTTGACTGATGGATAAAACTGTCAATTGTAAAAAGCTTAGCCAACACTGATATACAAGCAAATATTTTTTTTATTTTTATCTTTGATGCAATTGTCATATTTACAATTAAATAAACAATTTATGTATAGAAAAACTAATGTTATAAATTATTATAATTAAACTTGGTTCCTGTTAAGGGTTAATACTTGAAAGTATTACTTTTAACCTTTCTAAAAAGATCATTCCTTAAACCAAAGTTGAACATTTTCTTAACACTGGGTATAAATACCTTCTGATGTATCTTTAATAGTGTTATTCCTTTCAGAAACTTTTAAAATTCTACAACTTCTTTAAAATACATTCATGGAAGTCATTTTTTTCCCGACAAATTATTTGTTTTGCTAGTCAACCTAATATAATAAACAGTGTTAATTGACTTATGCATTAAAGTGAATACTTTTTCAGTATATTGTAGAGAGGCATGGAAAGACTTTACTACCTCAGTATTTAGGCATGTATAGGCTGACTGTTGAAGGTGCTGAAACCTACGTAGTTGTAATGCGTAACATCTTTACTACTCGACTGAAAATTCACAAAAAATATGATTTAAAGGTATAAAACTTTTATTTTGAAACTTATCACTTGACAAATTGATATATTTTAAATGAATTGAAAATTTTGTTTAAATTTTGTCATCATTGATAAAAGCATAATAACTATACATTCTTATTATAAAAATATAAAAACATATTAAAAATCAGCTAAAGTAATTAGTTTTTGTTTTATGTTAATATTGAAACAGGGTTCATGATTTTTTTTTATTTTTTTTTTTATTGAATTAGACAGATTAAAATTGATTTCTTTTGAAAAAATACTTTTAAGAACTCTATATAGTTAAATGTATATTACTACATTTCTACATTATTAATTCTACTGGTATTTCTTTTTAAATTAACTTTTTAACTTTATTAGTCAAAATTGATTTGATTCATCAGAAAGTTTAATAGTACAAGAGCTGAAATATTACTTCCAAACCCCAACTTTTTATTTAAAAAAAAAACTTACAGCTTTTTTTTAATTATTTTTTTTATTAAGTATTTTTTGAGATGAGAATTGGCATGAAATAATGAAATTTTGTTTTAATCTTAAGTGATGCTGTTTGTACGAGCTTGGGACAATTTTTTTTACTTGTTTCAATGGGTTATACAAGTTTTATCTTTTCTTTCACCACTCAAAAATTTAAAAAATCGTAGAAATTACTTTTTAATCATTGTTTTTCATATTTTAATGATTTGCATCAATGATTTTTTTTAAAGGAAACAAGTCAAGTGTTTAATTTTAATAATTTGGTTTAAATTATTTATTACCTTTTATTAGCCGACCTGAATAGAAAGTTTAAGCTAAATTTGTTTAAGCTAAATCATTAATTCAACCCAAAAAATGATTATCACAGCATAAAGATATATTTTGTGAAAAAATATTTCGAATTTTGATATTTGGAATGCAGAAAAATAAAATTAAAAATGAAGTAATGATGTAAAAACAGTGCTGGGGACTTTTTTTCTAATAATGATTATCTTTTAATTTGTAATGAAATGTCTTATTATTTTTCATATTAAAAAGTTCCTGTTTTTAGGGAAATTAGTATTTAAAAATTGAAAAATTAAAATATTTTCATTTATTGCTTATTTAAGGGTTCAACTGTTGACAGAGAAGCCAGTGATAAAGAAAAGGTAAAATTTAAATATGTTCTTTCCTGACTTGTGTAGTTGCTCTTTAATCAATTTAATTGTGTGATATTATTCAATAAATTGCTACACCAGATTACTTATTGTATAAAGCTTTTGTATCACATATGATTTCATAAACTTTAACATAGTCAACATTATATTAATATCATTGATATTATTTTTTATATTTTGTCTCAAGAAGTTAGTTTTGTAAATCACTTATATTCAAAGATTATAATTTGGAAAGTCTAGTTTCTTGAATAAATAATGAGTGCTGGGGCATTTTTAAAAGCAGGTATATAACTTATAGGAAAAGCATCAAATTTATTTATAATTCTACCCAAAAAAAATTGAATCTCTTACTGGATTTTCTGTTAAATAAGTTTTCATATCAACGGCGTCATGATTAATAAAGATCACTATGAGAATAATATTGAGGAAAAATTTCTCGTTTCAAAGTGAAAAAATACTTAACATATGTGTTACTAGAAATAAAGATGGTAAAAGTGCAAGGAGCTTAAAAAAGAAAAATGTTTTGTACCTTTAAAGGGAAGATATAAATTTTAATAAGATTGAAACATGAAAGAATTTGTCAGAAGAGAGTGCGGTCGCACAATTTAAACTTATCGTGGTATTTGCAGAAGTTTTGTATCTAAACTAAAAGCTTTGTTTTGACTTTAGACTTATGTTTCATTTTGTGCAGGAAAAGGATATTCCTGTTTTAAAAGATAATGACTTTGTCAAAGACGGATGCAAGATGAACATAGGGTCAGAAGCTAAAGAAAAATTACTAGAAACTCTAAATGCTGATGTCACAGTAAGTAACAACTTTTGTATTTTATATCAAATTATAAGTGTAGCAGTATAATTTCGAAATATATATTGTTATAATAGGTAATTTATATTGTTATACTAGTATTATAATTATTCGTTATAATAGTATTATATGTTGTATTATAATTATTTGTTATAATAGTATTATATGTTGTAATATTATTCATTATAATAGTATTTTGTTATAATAGTAAATATATATTGTTATAATAGTATTGTTGCACACCTTGTGTAAGATTTTAAGGTGCTCATATTATTAAAAAAACCTGTTATAACCTTAAAAACTTATCACTTTGTAATTTTGCAGCTGTAAGATTGTTATTCTTAATATTGCAAAGGTATCTTCAATTTTTTCCTTATGCATTGAGATGCTTGCAAAAAAAAGAAAGAAAGAAAAATTCTATGCATGCTTCAATATTTATAAAAACGAATTCTTTACTATAATTTTTTTTCCGCTCCCCTAAACAGTTCTAAAGTTATAAAATAATTCTCTTAGTATTTTCATTATTTTGTCCAACCCCCGTACATATGGACAGTTTTTGATAAGATGCTGTAATTTAAATATTAGTTAAGATTTTTCAATATTGTATGAATGTTCATATCTTTAATTATAAATTCCAGACATTGGGTAAGTACAATAATTGTAACTAAAGTATTTCACAATATTAATCAGCTTCATTCAGTAAAGATATTTTGAACATTTTATCTTATTCCATTTGTTTAACTTTTTTATCATTAACCCCTTAACGATCGGTTAATTTTCAAGAAAACGATCATAAAAGTGCCTATTTTTTTAACTTTTGTATTTATATTACGTATTTGATTAGTGCTGCAACTAGTTTGAAATAAACTATCTACAATTATCTTAAAAATATCCTGTTACTGCCATCAGGTGTGTAAAATGAGAAATAAAATGTTTTCCGGGCAAAGGAAATGAATTAGTTTTATTCTTATTGGCACATTACTACTGAGCACTCCAGCCTGTCAATATCACGGGAGCAAGAAGGAGGAGGTTAAACAATAACAGCTAGAGTTTAAAACAATTTGCGACCGTGACTTGGGGGATTTGTTTGGCTCACTCTCTGTGTCTGTCTCTCTCTCTTTTTTTGTAATTGTAAAATGATTATGAAATATGACTGTAATAAAATGTTGCACATATATAATTTATGAAAAGCAATTTTTAGTTTAGCCTTTAATATTCCAACAATTTTTCTTACGCAATTAATTGTTATGATGACTGTTAAGTATAACTGAACTTAATTTTTTATTGAAGATTTTTTGTTCTGTAAATAAGAATGTTTGTTTGATGTTCTGTCTGAAGAAATTGATAATGTATTGGTCTGAAGTTTTCCACTTTTATTAGTTCCTTGCTAGCATGAATTTGATGGATTACTCAGTATGTCTTGGAATACATGACAGTGAGCGTAGTGAGCAGGATGCTCTAGAGAAAGAGAAACCTGTGAGCTCTGAGGGGGAAGGCAGTGGACCAGAAAATGGATCTGCTGAAGATGAAGATTCTGCTGGCAGTGGGGTCGGAGGATCAGTGCCTACACCCCCAGATTCACCTCAAGCACTCAGAGAAGAGATGGCCAATGGGGATGTGTTCAACCCAACCCGAGACATCTATGCAACACCAAGTGCCGAAAGTAAGAATCATTTGATTTTTTCCCTTGACTTATGTATGAAGGCAATTTATCCTGTGGCAGAATTTTTTGAGCTTTCTGTGACAATTTTCTCTAGTACTGTTTAATATGTAGCTTTCTGAAAGAAATTTTTAATAGTAGTAAATATATATGTTAATATTTTAACGTAACAGAAGAGCTTTCTGTTTATAGAAAAAAATAAGCATTCATGTATAGAAGATAACAGTTTATAAATTCTTTAATTATAATATAAGACTTTTTTTATTTTTTTGAATCTACATATAAAGGAATACATATTATATCTAATATTATTGGCGATATTCTCCTGTTATAAAAAAGATTTTTGTGTAGTTAAATTTTTGCAATTAGGAAATGATTTCTTATAATATCAATCTTAAATTCTAGCTAAAGCCAAGTCATTGCAGAATTGTTTTATTCTCAAAGTAAAGTTTAAAAAAAAAAAATTATGAACGTTTCTTCCACCTCCAATATGTAAGAAAGGTATTTTTCGATGATAATTCTGTTGAAAGCAAAATAAAGCATAAAGCAGTTGTTTCGTAGTGGCGATCCTCAACATAGGTAATATTTTCTGCCGATTGTAGTGAAAATGCTCAAAGTTTTTCAACCGCCAACATAAAATTTTAAAATATTTCATGAATATTCTAGAGTCTGTTAAATAAAGGTTTGGTTGGATTGAAATATTTGAGTTATTCTTTTGAAAAATATGTTAATTGAGTTGCATTAAGGATACAACTTCTAATTATTAGCTAATAGAAAGGTTTTCTTGTATTTTAGATGCTCCGAAAAAAGAGCTCTACTTTTTGGCTTTAGTTGATGTTCTTACCCATTATGGCGTAAAAAAGAGAACAGCCCAAGCAGCCAAAGCAGTTAAACATGGTACCAATGCTGAGATCTCAACAGTGCATCCAGAACAGTATGCTAAGCGTCTTCTTGATTTTATGTCCAAAGCTATGGAGTGAAGACAACTTCTGTGAGATTGATTATATGAGACATAGAAATACATCAGGTGGTGCCATACACCACGCTGTGTTCATGACACACATAGCTTTTGCTCTTTGATGTTGTGGCAATTCACACTCTTTAAACTGTAGAACAGTTCCAAGCATTTCAATGCACTAACGTTATGTTCTGTTCCGATTTTTGTTTGAATGTGCTATGCATGAACTCTTTAAGTTCCTGTTTACAAGTTTTTTTTTTACATCTCTCTAAATATTTTGGCAGTATCATTCAAAAGTTAAAAATACTCAAAATGAATCAAAATTTTTTAGATTACTTGTTTTATATTGTTAAATGTGAAAATTTTATTTCAAACATTTGTTTTTAACTGAAACTTTTTTTTCTATCGGGACTGTCTGTTTATATATTTTCAAAAATAATAGTAAAATTAGTATTATGTTTATTTGCCAAATACAACTTTTCCCTTCTCAAAGTTTCATTTCAAAGTACGTTTATATTGTAATTCAAGAAAATTAAATTTTAAGTGAATATAATTCATATTCTAATTTTCCTTAATTTCTGTTTCATAATTTTACGAGAAAATTTAATTTCTTGTAAAGAGACTACATGCATTTGAATATTTAAAATTTTACTCTCTCTCACACACTTCTGTTCTATAGAAAAATTAATGGAAAAAAAATAAATTGTATTATGATTGTTTATTGATCTGAACATTTTTATTATAAGTGTTTCAAATTTATTTTAATTGTGTATAAATCAATTTCATTTTGCTGTGTTTTGTTGCTCTGTCATTGCTGAGAGAATTAAGGGAATCGTTTTTAGAGAGTTGTTTAAAAAGGAAAGAATTCTCTTTGCTGTGAAAGTATCAAATCATTCAAAATTATTTATATCCTTAAAAATTTTTAACCAGTGATGTGGCTGTGTGCAAATAGTTTTTTTTTTTTAAATAATAATTATGTTGGAAAAATTACTATCACTCATTCAAATTTTTATTTAACTAGGCATTATTCAATGGTTAAATAAATATTTTAAAAACATATTTTGTTAAAATCTTTTTTTTGAAATATAAATAATGGAGAGTAAAAATTATCAACTTTTATCTGACATCCGGAACTGATTATTTTGGAGCTACAACAGTGATATAGCAATGCACAAGTATTTATAGACACTGATATGTTAGATCATTCAAAACAAAAAGAAATCTTTTTTGATATATATATACATATTCTTGCTGTACTTGTCAAGCATTCTATTGTGATATATATTGTATATAAAGCTTTAAAAGTCATTTATGTGTTTCTTTTTCTGTGTTCATGTTCTACTTGATGTTTTTTTAAAAAAAAAACTAAATTCTAGTTCATGTTATACTCCGTAATTTTAACCTTTAAACAACTTCATGTACCTTGTAATCTTGCAATTCTAAAATCCAAAAAGCCGATTTTTTTTTTTTTTTTTGCCATCATGCGCCACTCTTGATGCGAAAGAAACTAGCTAATTTTATTTTTAACTGAAAAGCCTGAGACAGAAAGTCTATTCCTCCAAATTGCATAGACAGAAAGGAGAAAGATTAATTTCTTTTCTTTTTTTTTCTTTCTTTATGCAATGTTAACATTGGACTATGATTGGTTGAAATCCCAGAGGACCCACTAAAGGAAATGTGGATCCTTTAAATTTTAAGTGAAAACTGTATAATTGCAACTTATTTTTTATTTAAATATTTTTTTCCCTTCATATATTTATTTCCTGTTTTTCCTCATTGAACCAGAGAATAAATAAAATCTGATCAATTACGCGAGTAGCCACCCTCATTGATAATGACGTTCTTAAGTGTATTTTATCTTACTGTTGAAAGTATAACTAAAATATAAAATGTGTATAGTTTGGTTTTGAAATGAATAGGAATTCAATGTTAAAAATAGTTTTTCTTCAAATAATGTATTTATTAATCAGTGTACGAATGAAGACTCTATGATCTAAGCTTTATAATGTTTTTTAAGATCTTTTTTTATTGTAGGATTGTGACATACAAATGCTTATGAATGTTTGAAAAAAGTTTTAATTTGGATTATTCTAAATAACAGCAATTAATAAATTTATAAAAATAGATTGTAGTGGTTAAAAAATATTTAATTGCTTTTAAAATAAATAAAAAATCAAGTAAATGATATATATTATAATGAAAATAAAGTAGAACTGGTCAAACTCTTAAAATCTGCTACGGGTAGTGAAACCTCCATGGCATTTATTTGTTTTAGTTGAAAGCTGTTGTTTCTCTAATGATAGAGTATGATAAGTACACATGCATACATATATAATATATATATATATGAGTGTGTGAATGCAGAGGTACAAAGAGATACAGTACTCATATATATTATTATTATTAAAATTGACTTTTGAGTTTGGCAGAATGGCTTATAGTGCTGGCTGATGTTAGAACTTTAATATTGTGCTACATTGTCATAATATCTATATTTTTCCAACTTAATTAATTCAGATTATTTTTCTGTTGCACTATATTTTTCGTATCCAAATCAATTTAAATATAAATTTTTTCCGAAATTTTCTTTAAAAATTTTAACTATCATAATTAAAAAATACTAGCGCACTAGGTAACGATATTAATAATGATACTATTAGCAATATCTTATTGATCCTAATTTTACAGTATTCCATATTTATTGTCAAGGCTAACATTTTGAAAATTTAAAACCTGACAACATGTTTTAAAATAACTATATTTTATGAATGATAGGTTGTGTAACAAGAGTATTTTCATCCTTTCAGATGTGATATTGTTTTTAAGATTTGTTTGTAACTCACATTTTGACTCTGCTTTTCAGTTTATTATCTTACGTTTATTTGCTGTTGAACAAATCTTATGTTGAAAAATAGCCGATTATGAAAGATGTGAAGTAGTCTTGCATTTTAATTTTGTGATAATACTCTTAATTTGTAAAATTACACATACATAGAGGTTTTAACAAAAATTTGAATGAATTGTATGCAGGTTAGCAACTTATTTTCTAAAGAAATGTCATGTTATTTTATGCCATAACAAAACAGAATTTTTTTTTCCATCTCAGAAACTGAAAATTCAAATTAAAATAACTGATTTTTTTTGTAACAAATAATTGTTTAAATTTTTCATTTATGGAAATATTTTTAATTTTAAAATTTCGATGTTAAACAAATCAAAATGCAGTGTATCTAGCATATTTGAAAAATTGATTTTTTTTTTAAATTTTGAATTTTTGCTATTGAATTAATTGACACATTATGTAAATTGTACAATTTTGAGAATTAAATAGTTTTCCACTTTAGAACTTAGGATATTGAATAAAATAAAACATAATAATGCACTTTACACAATAATAACGTGTACATTGTGCCAAATTTGAAAGCTAATTTTACTATATTTCTGATAAATGATAAGTGCAAAATTGTTTCAACCTTTAGCATTCGATGGAAACATCAGTGTTTGCATTCCTTCCTCATTTAAGAGTTCTGTATTTAAGTGTATTAAACCATTATACATATTTTATTCATCTTAATTTTTAAATGTTAGATTTCATACAATTTTGTTCAAATATAGAAATAGCTCAAATGAGTAATTTCAAGATGCTTTTTTACATAGTGAATGAGTGGTTTTGCTATGAAAGTAATGTGTCTAGGATCAGTGACACTTATTACTGCAGATCATACTTTTTAATCACACTGAATAGTTAAATTGTTTCAAAAGGTATCTTTGAATCATAATTTTATATTGTATTTTATTTTTTAAATAGTTTTGATGGTGGTGTAACTTTGCATTTGTCCTCACACTCTACCATTTTTCATTATAAATTTAATTTCTTAACTTAATTTAGTGGATTTTTTTAATGTGAAATTCCTTTAATGCATGTTTAGCACTAACTATGCATGTACCAATCAAATTATATTTCTGATAGTGCATTTGAAATGTTCTACTTTTTTGTTTATATTCATAAATTAATGTAACAAGTTTTTTTTGTTAAAGAATTTTTCTTTGCATTTAGAAACAAAAGAAAAATTCTTTAATAGGGTCTTACGATTACTTGTAAAATTTTTTTTCTTCTGATATTTGAATAACCTCTAATTTTTAGTACAATATACTCTCGATATCTCGAAAACCCTGTTATGTGAAGGGAAAGAAAAACATTTCCCTTGACATTATATGTTTACCTAATTTTAATATGAATTCCTATGTCAGAGTTTCTTCTCAAAGCTTATTGTAAATCAATTCTTTTCTATTTAATGCATAATTCTTACTTATAAAAATAAAATTATCATTGTTGTATTTAGACTTATAGTCAATTGTCATTAAATCCATATTTATCAGTAGTTCTTTTCACATGTCATGATTCTAATTTTTAGAGTAATATTTTAGAATATATTTTTCTACTTTTTATGAAGTTACTTAGTTCTGAACTTCTTATCTCATAAAACTCAGTGTCTCAAAATTTTTTTTAGCATCCCTTCAATTTTGAGATATTGAGAGAATACTGTATTTATTTTTTGCATTCAGATTAACGATATCTTCAATTTCTTATAATTTTTCATACTCTGAGTGTTGATCTTCATGAAATTTGTATTGGAAATGACTACCCTTAATGTATATTTTTAGATACAAAGTGAAGTAAAAAACAAAAAAACAGTAAGAGTTCCAAATTAATATTTACACGACGAAGCAAAAATGCTGTTGAAAATTAAAATACTAGAGAGGAAGGCAGGAGCAAAAGCCAATTTCATTACTTGATGAAACTTAAAGATGTTTCCAATAATAGTCTTTCAACTCCCCCCTATTTCCTTCCACAATAAAATAAGTTTTTTGATGTTTTCAGTGCTGCCTTCCTTAGCTGTGATTTGTTAGTTTTCGATAGTGTTTTTGTTACTTTCTTGATAAAATGTATGACATTGACCAAATCTGAAACGATTTTTTTAAACTTTACTATTAGACTTTTTATATGAGCTAAATTTTTTAACAAACTCCTAATTTATTGCATATTTAAATTTGTTTGCATTTTTAAGTGGACTTTAAATTTCAAAGTTTTTGCTTATCGGGGTCTGTGAAAGTGCACACTTGTCATAAAATTTTTGACAGCATCCTAGATTTTAAAGAGTAATCCATTTTTTCTGTGTGTTTATTATTTTTTTTTCTATCTTGCTGTACTCTTTAAATATACTTATAGATTTTAAAAAGAAGAAACTGCATTTAAATAGTTTAAAAAAACGTGTTCTGTGGTTTTGTGTAACAAAACTGAATTGTAAAAATAGAAATACTGTTGAATGTAGAAAAGCAGTAGTTGTGATGTTGAACATCTGTATTAATTTGTACATTATTTTATTGCAATAAACTTGTTCGGTGTGGTTTTCTAGTTTAGTTAGCTTTATTAAACTTTAAAGGTTTAATTATTACTGCACCATAAGTTTTCATATTAAATTTGAAGCAGTAATTGAGGCGCTTATGGTGAAAATGTATTGTAATATTTTTAAAGAAAATCAGCATTTTTAATTCAGTATACCTCCTGGAAAAAAGTATTCTATCACTCAAGGGTGCGTAGTTTAAAAAAAAAAATGCTTAAAAGTGCTTTTATCGTTGGTGTTTAAAAGGTGCTTTATTTTTCCTTTTCCAAAGTAAGATTTTTTTCTCTTTACTATGCCGATTTTCGCCACGAATTACGCAAACAGCGAGCTTGCAAAGATTTTCCTCACGTTATTAAAGTTATTCTGGTATATTGGGTTGAATGTAGTGGAACAAACAGCCTAAACGAAATGTTAATTATACTCCCAAAGAATTAGGAAAGAAATTTACGAGAAATATTTCGATAGAATTGAACACTGGAATTAGGAATTATTTCTTAAATGATGGAAGTCCTTGGACCAATAATTCTTAGTATTAAACAAGAAAACGTGCTCAATAGAGATCAATTTAGGTATGTAAATACTCCTTCAGAAACATTCTTCTGACAGAAATTGAAGCATTTTGAGCATTTAATTGAATAAAAAAATATTTAATATTATAGATCATGATGGTAAATTTACTGTATGCGTGACTCTTAATGGCAAGTGGTAGATACTTCAAAGGCACAGTGCGTCAAAAAAAAACTGGACCACCCTGAATAGCTTTTGATCTAATGATCAGATCTTAGGATTCGATCTTAATGGCTCGGCTAGTAGCAATTTGGGAAACATGGGCCCATTAGTTTGATCAGGAGAGCTCTCCTAAGTTTGGACACCTTAATGTGAATTTTACCTTTTGCGTATTTCGCTATATCGCGAGAATTTTTTTAGCGAATTGAAAAAATAATTGCACACAATTATAAAATTCGTTTTATTCCATGCTAAAAATAAGCATAAGAAAGTCATATGTTTAAAATTTGATTTCTCGGGAACTATTCGACCTATTTTGCTCAAATTTTGCCTTGTAAAATTATGTAAAAATTTATATGCTGTACAGTTCAAAATTTTTTCTAAAACCATTATTAAATAATGTAACAAAAAATAATAACTATTCACTAAAAAATTTTTTGCATCGAATTATCTTTGAATAAACGAATTTTATAATTGTGTGAATATTTTTGTTTGTTTTCAATTCGCTTATTAAGTTCTTGAGCTATAACGAAATACGCATAAAGTAAAATTAACATTAAGGGATGAAAACTTGGATAGCTGTAGTGGTGTTTACCTTTTCTATTAATGTTTGCTGATTTGAAATCATGTCCCTTCCACGGAATTCTTAGGTTTCGCGAACACCATTTGGAAACTATTGGTCTACGGAACACTTTCAATGACTTATGATGTTATGATTAGCTCTTCAAATGTCAAGATGCGGTGTTATTAATTCGAAGACCTAATCCTGACTATACTGATGGATTAGTACAGACGATATTATAAATCACAATGTTTTTTTTGACTAAACATAGATTATTATTTTTTGTTGTTGACGTATTTGGATTTCCGTCCCTTAAAAAATATGGTTCCAGTATTTTGTTAAGAGTTGAGTGGTCGAAAGCTGACTATTAGAATCTCTTTCAAATTTCAGCAGATGAATTTTAGATGTTTTTTATTTCGTCTTCCTCATAAGTGATTCGTGCTTTCATGCATTTTCGGTTCTTTAATATTGACTGGCATTCTCTTAGTGTATGTACTTTTTGGAACCTTTATTTTTGAAAAAGATTTGATATGAAGGGGGGAGCCAGCCATGGTGGTAGCTCACCTCCCAATGATGTGTCCCGGATTTTAATCCCAACGATGGCTGGTCGATACGAATTTCTCACCCTGTTAACATCGACCTCAGAGCAGACGGAAAATATCCTCAGTGGTAGATATTTCATGGGTTAGAGTCTCCTTGACGTTAGGCTAACCGTGGGAGATTTTCGTGGTTTTCTCTATGTAACGCAATTGNCAGAAAATTACTTTTGTGGGGGTCGATGGAGATTTCGAAAATTTATATAGGGGTCGAAGATCGAAAAAGTTTGGCGACCCCTGGGTTAGAGTCTCCTTGACGTTAGGCTAACCGTGGGAGATTTTCGTGGTTTTCCTCTATGAAACGCAATTGCGGGTTAGTTTCATCATTAAAAACAAACAGTTTACATATATATGAAGACGTATCATTACCAAACACTGGGTATGTCAGTCTCATTGGTACGAGTGTTCGCAGTCACTTTACGGAAAGTTTCAAATCAAGTAAAAGTGGTGAATTCGTTTTTTTTTTTTTTAAAAAACTAAATACAGATTTTTATATATTATTAGATTTAATAATTTTTTTTAAATAAAACTAAAAAAAACTAAATACATATATATGAAGAAAAGTTTTTTTAAAAAAAACTTTTACAGAAGTTTATTCGAAATGTTGAAAAAAAAAAAAACCATATACTATGCACTATTAAAGTAATAATTTAATTCGGAGAACTAAGTTTCATTGAGTAACGCCGTAATAAAAAAAAAATCCGGAAATAATTACTTTCTCCAGTTTCTAAACAGCGGAAATAATCATACACCATGGCTTCCTCTTCATACCACGTGATTATTTATCAGATCATTCTATTTTAAAACATACTGCGAAACATTTTATTGGAAAAAATGTTCATTATGATATTTGTTATTCTCCTGTTTAGTTTATTAGTTGCACCTTTCAAAGCTGACGATTCAGTGAGTGGTGAGTCATTTTTTACATGCGGATATAGTTTTTTGATTATTTCCATTTCAAATGGGAACCTATATTTAGATCTTTGTCATTCAATGTTCGTAAGAATGTATTTAGTTTGTCCCCCCCCCCCGAAAAAATATCAAATTTTCTTTTCATTGAATCATTCGAAAATTTAACATTTACAATTTAATATTTTATTTTATAATCGTCGTTGAACAGCCAACCCAATTTTGAGTTCACGACTACCAATATTCAAATCCGTGGCCTTGTAATTTTGAACTCAATCCAGAAGACATGGGAACTCCTGGATCAAGTATTGGGAGAAACTAGTCTTCGTTGAGGACTTTCTTGAGGAAATTAACCCATATTTGCGTTACATAGCGAGAAAAACCACGAATACCTGCCACGGTTAGCCCGATGGTAAGGGGACTCTAATCCATGATTCATCTACCACTGAGTATATTTTACGTCAACACTGTGGTCGGTGCAAAGCGTGTGCGGAATTCTTATCGTCCAGCCATCACTGGGATTCGAACTCTGGTCACTTCATTAGGAGGTGAGTGCTCTATCCTCTCCCCCGAGCCACCTCGGCTCTACATTAGACAATTTTGTCACCGTCGTTGAACAGCCAACCCAATTATGAGTTTACGACTATTAATGTTCAACTCCGTTCTCTAGAGTAATTTTGAACTCATTCCAGAAGGCAAGGGATTTCCTAGATCAAGTATTGGGGAGAAAATTGCCTTCATGGAGGAATTTATGACGGAACTAATCTACATTTGCGTTACATGGGGAGGAAAATCTCCCACGGTTAGCCTAACGAACAGAGGACTCTAACCCATGTTTCGTCTAGCACTGAGGATATTTTACATCAGCACTTTGTCGGTGCAAGCCGTGGGCAAAATTAACCATTGACAATTTAAAAGGATTTTTGCAACATAATGCTAAGCCGCGTTTTCAAATTATTCTGGAGGGTGTTTTTTTAAAGTGAGTTTTGAGTTTGGTAAGGAAACATTACAATTTGCGTAGAGAACTGAATTATTACTGAAACTATTTATTTTATGCACCTTTAAAAGCGTGGTATTGAATGTCTTCGATTTGAGTTGAACAATTCAAAGGAGTGTGTTAAGGAACATTTTATTTTAAGTTAGCACCAGATTAAATGTTTATGTAGACTTTTAAGAGATATGTCAAATCTAAACACCAATAATGGAGGAATCGTAAACCAAGCACACCATTACACTATTTGTGAATTAATTTCGAGTTCGAAAGCACCAATATTACCATACTTTGGATATCGCCAATTGATTAGTTTCATTCGAATACTAAATGGCGTCAATTTATTTTCTTCTATGCTATTAAACATCTACAGAAATAAAAGTTAGTCATTTCATGTTCATGTCTGCATACGTAGGCTTTTAGTTGTGTAATAAGGATAATTAATATTTTAGTTTTTAAATACCCGTCAATTGTATATACCTGCAAAGAACGTCATCGTGGGTAAATCGTGATATTTGTCGATACAGAAGCCAATCAGGTTCGATACTTAAGCGTGATGTCGCTTATATCCAATTAAAAAAATCACATGGTTAGGGATAATCAAATCATATATCATAGATTTAAATCACATGTTAGGCATAATCACGTCATTTCTTCTCGAGTTGGAAGTATCCAATACCTGCAAGTGACGTAGTGTGGTATTTGTTTAAATTAGCAACTGTTCTTTCCATTCTATTTCGAGTAAGCCAAACCCGTCAAGTATCAATTCTCTTACGTGACACATTCTAAATTCTTTCACAAAGATTCTTTCACAAAGATTTCAATTCTTTCACGACATATTTACACAGAGACTTGACCAAAGGCAGAGCCCTGTGGATCATAAACAAACTAATTATGCAATGAAGTTGCCAGACACACAAAAAGCAAAAATATGTCACGGTTACAATAAAATACATAAACAAATAATAAATCTAAGTGAAGTAAGAAAAAAAAAATTGACGAGAAAGAATTATAATTCAACTAATTCGATGTACGATACGGCTCTATATTTAATTAGCTAATCGTTAATTAACATTCTAACTTATGTATAGAGAAACTTAGCTCAAATTTAACTAAAAAAAAGTGGTTGTCATTACGCTGACTTCTCTCTCTAATTCGCCTTTTCGTCATTCACTATATTAGGGATCATTCCTGATAACGGTAGCCATAGTGACGCAAACTTATGAACATTTTTTCTAAAATAAGAAAGTAACTCGTTTTAAAATAAACATATGGAAAAAATAAGCTATAAAAACAAGTGAAAATTCTAAAAAATTAAATTCATACCAAATATGTTAACAAAAGGGAAGATAAACAATAAAACGGACGGCGTTATAGTACGGGAATATACTAAACAATTCGTGTTTTCAAATGATTTTGACTAAGGTTCAGATTATCTTTAATGAATATTTAACTTCTTTTTTTTTTTAAGTGCTTTGCACTTGAGGCGAAGCTAGAAAGTAAATAATTATCTGAGCTCAGAACGGACAACTAACATATATATTTTAAAAGTTATTAAACTTTTTTAAAAGTGGTTTATACACCTAGAAGAAAATTTTCAAAATCTCTTTTTTTTACCAAATTTTTATGAGCTTAGATAATGCAGCGTTAGAATAACTTTTTAAATATTAAAAAATTAGATCACGAACGCTCTTTACTGTCACATAACTGAGGCTTTTAACGTTAACGTTTTGTGCCTTTTTTAGAATTGGCGTAAAGGGCCACGGCTAAATTATGCTAAACTTAACCTAAAAGTCTTGAACTGCCCTGAGACTTAAGAATCGAGTTGTGAAATTGGAAACTTTAAAACGCTATTTCGCTCCGTGGTGGCTTAGGGTATAGATGGCTCGTTTCTCAATGAGGTGATCCGTGTTCGAAACCCAGCGATGGGTGGTTGATACAAATTCCGCACGTGGCAACGTACCCACCACAGGACTGACGTAGAATATCCTTAGTTTTAGACGGATTACGGGTTAGACTGTTCCTGTCGTCAGGCTAATCGAGGTAGGTTTTCGTGGTTTTCTTTTCCATGTAACACAAATTCGGATTAGTTTAATCAAAATGTCCTCCACGAAGGCAAATTTCACAAAATATTTGATCCAGTAGTTCCCTTGTCTTCTGGATTGGGTTCAAAATTACAAGGCTACAGAGTTGAACATTAATAGACATAAACTCAAAATTGGGCCGACTGTTCAACGATTTTTATAAAATAAAGATATTCTTTCTGTAAAGACAGAGCTTTCAAAAACAGTATATAGAAGTGAGGAAAAACCGTTTATGATGAAATGAAAGCAAAACATATTACCAATTTATTTATACATTTCTGGAAAGGACAAAGCAAATTGGATGCGTGCAAGTGATGTTAGTAAATCGGGGCATTTGCCAATTCGGAAATCAACCATCAGGTTCCACACATATGCGTGACGTTGCTTAGAGGTAATCCAATTACAATCTGATTCACCTCTTCTCGAGTTTCAGTTAGGTACTTGCAACTCGAGTAAAAGAGGATCACTGTTACACAGATACGTGACCTATGATCTCAGAGCGGCCATGTCGTATGATTATGCGGCATGTAAAAGATCCCTGGAGTGCCTTATTGGCTCTTTGGCACTTCCGGTAAAATTAAATTCCTAGTGCACTTTATCATCTAAATGGAGTCTCGGTGCTGCCATCTAGTGTGGCAGAAACTAGACATCCAAATTAACGTGGACAACGGTATCTCACCCATTGTGGTGGTCCTGAAAGAATGGATACCACTTCTGGAGAACGCACTAGGTCTGCTCATCGGCAAGACTGATTGTTCAGCTCATTGGAAATAAAAAAAAATGATCTCAGTGCCAGCTGATTGTTTATAAACAAGATGGCGTGTTTAAGTCGAGCTAAATTTCTTATCATAAATTGGAATGTTAATTAAAGTGAAATTAATTAAATTGAACGCCGTATCACTCATCGAATTCTTTAAAGTATAATTCTATCTCGGCAACGTCTTTCACTTGACTTATATTTATTATTTGCTCATATATTTTATTGTAACCGTGGTATATTTTCGCTTTGTGTACATGGCAACTTCGATGCATAGTTTGTTTATGTTCTGCAAGGCTTCGTGCCTATCCTTGTGTTAAGCAAAAAATTTATAATGAAGAAATTAAAATCTCTGTGAAAGAATATAGAATGTGTCACTTAAGAGAATTGATAATTGAGAGACTTGGCTTACTCGAAAAGAACAGTTGCTACTGTAAACAAATGCTTAATTTCAATAACCAATGAGAATCGAAATACCCATTCTACGTCACTTGCAGGCATCCCATTGTAGTTCCCTCCATTTTTTTTTTAAATTTCAGATGTCTCTTCGTGCAAGGGAGTGTTGTGCCACGACAGAAACACGTGCTTTCACGTCTATTTTACGTGCGATATCTCCAACAGCATCGACAATTCAACGGAGGATTACAGAGATTACATGACATGGTGCAACCAAGAACAATATTTCATATGTGGCATCAATTGCTTTGCGAACTCATTCCTTTGTGATGGTTACCTTGATTGCAATAACGGAACAGATGAAATCAACTGTGGTAATATTTTGAATTTTCTTTGTACTTATGCGTTATAGGGATGAAGGCCACCCCAATGATAAAAGCGAAATTGTCAAACTAATTTGTAATTGTGTAATTTGCCGATTGAGTCGCCATGTTTGTGAAGCAAAAAATAATGTAAGGGTAAATGCAATTCATTCATTTATAATTTGACTAGAAATAATTCTATCATATTTAATGCAGTCCTATAAGATTTATGAAAGACTTTTTGTTTCCAATATAAACCAAACGGAAAAATCCATTGTATTCAAGTCGGTAGAATCATGTGGCTATTCTCGACTAGTGACAGTATTTATCATTGTTCTTGAGCTTTGCATGAGCTGCACACATCGTTTGTCTAAAGCAGAGGTCGCCAAAGTGGTCTATATAGACCCCCAGGGGTCTATTTAACAAAAGCGGGGGTCGATCTGAGACAGGGGGGCGAATGGGGGTCGATCCGAATCGGAAGGGTCGATTGTGGATCGAGAAAAAAAACAGTTCTCAATACGCAAATCACACATACCTAATTAAGTATGTAAAATTTGTGAATTTTTTTTATAATTGACTCAATATCAGTTTCTTTATAAAACATAAATTAATAAACGTATATTTATTGGGGTGAAACAAGTATTTACGTACCACCGCGCAGTGGCACGAACTCAGCGCAGTTTATAAGTCATATGCATATGTGCGCTTGTCCAAATGTCACGTGTGACGAGCATTGACGTTACAAATGCAAATATCATACGCAGTTTCAGCTATCTTTGCAAACTGTGTTGAATATTTGCAGTGTCATTATTAAAACTTTTATAGTTTTGGATAATTAGTTATTGTTTCGATAAAACCATTCGTTTGGTTTAGATATCAATTTTAATTATCAATGCACAAAAAAGAAGGTAAGCATTAATAATATGGATTAGTACAGCCCGCGACAAAACTATAGCACACTTTGTATTTTTTTACGAAAATTACAAAATTGACCAATTTTGACGAAAATTAAAATTGACCAATTTTGAACCCAATATAGCGAACCTTGCAAAAAAACACCAGGCACACCCATCTCATTGATCAAGAAGCAGTAAATCTTTAGTTACTTTACTTATTATATCTACTTATGCATAATTACTTATTATTTAATAATAAGGTATTTAAATTTCAATATTAATATATTTTTCATAAAACTATTGTTACACAATGTACTATTACTTTAATAAATGTTTAAAATCATAAAATAAATGTACAAACACAGTATCTAATAGAGTTTTATTTTAATTAACAGAAAATTACTTTTGTGGGGGTCGATGGGGATTTCGAAAAATTATATAGGGGTCGATGATCAAAAAAGTTTGGCGACCCCTGGTCTAAAGTAAGAACTCCCCTAGCCATTCCTCTGGACCCGTGGCTGTGACTATGGTAATGAGGTATAACTATTCCAAGTAGGGGTGTGGGGTCATTGTTTAGGACAGGTTTTGGCTCGGATGGGAGAGAGAGAGGGAATATTTTTCTTTGGTCTACTGTGTTAGTCCTAGAGTAAAGAGAAGCTACCCTCCCTGAAATGCACTATTCTTGTTTCCATAGCAGCAGACATCGTCAGATTTTGTGGCAGGGGGAGTTCTCACTTTAGACAAACTGCAGATTCAGTTTTGGTTTTCAAAGAATATTAGGTTTTTATCCAAAATAGTTTTTATTACTCTACATAAATGTTTAAACATATTATGTATATAATTTAAAAATGTTTATTGATTAAAATATATCATTATAACAAATAGAGAAATACATAATAGCTAAAGAAAAAAACGATGGTAATATCTTCAATAGGATTAAATAGAAACCTAATTATATATATGTAGTAGTTATTGACCATCATCCCCGAAACCATCTACTTCCTCGTTGAAAGGTGCCAGATTGTCTGCAAGGGAAAAGTCCCGAAATATTTAATTGACTATTCTTTTCTTTATAACTATTTAATTTTGTCTGTCTTTGTTCTGTAACGCTGCGTGTAGGCAGTTCTCCGCTATCGATGTCGCTGTTATACTTATTTTCCTTCTTTATTAAATTTGTTAAGTCTAATTGTTAAATTAATTATTGTTGTAGTTTCATCTAGACACAAATTCTGGAATTAACCTGTGTTCAGGAAACAAGACTCGTGCAAATATCTAAAGAAAACATTTATTTAAGCTAAACAAAACAGATTCTACACACCCTGCGTGTTCTCGTTACATACAGCTGTTTAGAGAAAAGCAAGTATCAAATTCGTGTCCCAACATTTATACTGTGAAGATCGGGACCACTTCAGTTCGCTTCACAAGAAATAATGATACATACAGCAGTGACGCCACAATTGTATTTTTTCCTCCCTTGCTCCACAAATCACCACATTTATTTATCAAAATTATTAGAAAAAAAATTAAAAATAAAGAAGCAAAAGAAGGTATAGTTCAAATTTCATTAAAAGTAACGCTTAAAAATATCTTTTGATAGATCTTTTGATATCTTTTGATTTCAATTGAAACCTGTACCGGTTTCGTTGTCACATGGGTCCACCTTCATCAGTAACAATGACAGGGATGGCAAAACAAAAATGGAGTTAGACAGAAGTTACTGTTTGTCTATAGAAAGAAGTCTTCGTCTGGAGCAGTGGCGGTGAATATGGTTGCGAAGGTGGGTTTTTCGATCGGCGAGAGAAAGGAAAAAAAATGGGGTATAAGAGCTTCTCTCTTGGAAATGCGATTTTTCCATAGCAGCAGACAGCCTTAGACTATCTGGTGTGGGGAGTTCTTTCAATAGACAAACTATGAACCATACTATGAATGGTTGAGCTTGTAAAACTAAGCACAGATGGCACTACGGGTTAATATTCGTCTTAAGACTTCCAGGTTGCTACTTCCGATTGATTTTTAAGCTTAAACTTGAAAAGGGATGACAACAAATACTATTATACTAATAGTGTTTAAAATATAACGCATTCTTTCAAATTAAACTTCAACAAAGCAAACAACAAATGAATTCGAAACACTTCACAAGCATGCAATTCTAAAAATATCAAACGGTGATATTTTACATAAATATAGTCAAACAAGGCATAACACTCAAAAGATGGCAAACCTTACACTTTATTTATGTTCTAAAATTAATTTTCTTAAATTTCCTTTAGACTCACAACCAGTTAGAATTCGTAACTTATAGGAAATTCTTAAGAATGGTAAAATTATGCTTAAATTTATTCACAAATTACAATAATAAAACTTCTCGGAATATTAAGCCTGTTCATACATCGCCCCAGAAGCAATAAGATAAGCGGAGGAATACACCGGAAGTTTGCTAAATTTCTTCCGCTTTTAGGTAGCTTGTTATTGTTTACATTCAGTCAACCATCCATATTCTTTGTAAATAAAATGGTCGTCTCAAGGTCTAACGAATTTTCCGCTCTCACCCATTTTCCCTTTCTGTTTCCTTGGTTACTAAAAATATTACTTTTTCCCACAAAGCGGTGCGTTTTAGTAAGAAATGGGAATATTCTGGCGAGAAGAAAAATCACAATTTGTAGATACCATGATAACGGGAGAATAAATGTTTGGAGAGTAGGAAAACCGCGTAACTTTGAGAAGCTTATTCAATTTATAAAGAGTATAATAGAGATAAATATATAGTTAATAGTAACATCATGAAATTGATAGTAAGTATTAGAAAATAAAAATATATAATTAATGAAACAGCTTTAAAAGCTCCAAAAACTCTACGAAGTCTATAGGACTAACAATTTAGAAGTTATGAGAGTTAAGAGTATGAAGGGAAGTTAGGAATATAAAAAGTAAAATATTTTGCTTTTTTTTTGTGCATATGATCATTATTGCTTCGGAATGTTTACCTTTATCGACTTTCTTTTGGTTTCATTGCATTAAGAGTAAGCGAATAAATAAAAAAGCAATACCTCTCTTGTCTAGATAGCTATGCCAGAAACCTAAATACATGTATAAGTACAAAATTTGTACTTTTTATACATAAAACTTTTATAATTTTTATAAATTCTTAAATGTTAGTCCTATCGATTTGGTTTTGAACACATGCGATTAGCCGAAATGAATACATAGGATTTAATACTTTAAGTAGTTGCATAGCAATGACAGAAAAAAACGTAACAAATCTCACTATATGAAATCATATAGTGAGGTTTGTCCCCTTGGGGGAGGAGGCAGATATCCATATAGGGCCATAGTTATGACTTTTAGAACTATTTCCAGCTTACGCCTAATTATTTTCGTAATAAGCCTTTATTAGTGACAGAGGAACTGGTCTAATTCCAGAATATTATTGACATCAGAATAATTTGAAAATTACACAAGGAGAAAAAATTGAAACATTTAGGCGGGCTCAGAAGTGTGGAAGCTCTAGGTCTGGGCCTCTCAGACTTTATGTCAAATCGGGCCTTGTTTACGCTGAAACTTAAGCGTTATCACAAGCATTTTTTTTTCTTCATGAAGCAACTACAGACCACATAATACATACCATCTTACTCATAGATGAATGACATTCATTGTATTAGTAAGATGGTATGAGATATTTTTTCCCCTCATGAAGCAACTACAGACCGCATTATACATACCATCTTACTCATAGATGAATGACATTCATTGTATTAGTAAGATGGTACAAAGAATTTTTTTTCTTCGTGAAGCAACTACAGACCACATAATACATACCATCTTACTCATAGATGAATGGCATTCAATGGATTAGTAAGATGGTATAAAGCATTCTTTTTTCTTCTTCATGAAGCAACTACAGACCACATAATACATACCATCTTACTCATAGATGAATGACATTCATTGTATTAGTAAGATGGTATAAAGCATTTTTTCTCCTTCATGAAGCAACTACAGACCACATTATACATACCATCTTACTCATAGATGAATGGCATTCAATGTATTAGTAAGATGGTATAAAGCATTTTTTTCCCCATCAGATAACTACACTTGTCGATCAGATCAGTACAAATGCAGTGATGGAGAATGTATTCCCGGTAGATGGGTGTGTGATGGTGACAGAGACTGCTCAGATGGAACGGATGAAAACGACTGCGTCTACGAAAGAGGCCTCTACCACAGGTGCAGAAACGGTCAACACGTTCGTAAACAGCAAGTCTGCGATGGAATATCTCAATGCGAAGATCTTTCAGATGAAGAAAATTGCAGTAATTTATTTTCTTTATTATATTCTATCTCACAAATCAGTGCTTATATTATGTTTATTATTAACTATTATTAAATAAAACCATTATTATTAAATATGACACCGTTATTTATCGAACTTCAAGCCTTGATGGATTGAAAAGCAATTGCTTAAGTACAGAGAGTAGAAGATGCTGATTAATACTTACAAATGAATTATACTCAGTTGTTTAACCTAATATAAAAACCGATAAATATATAGGTGATTGGTACAAGGGTGACAGTATTTCAGTTTTTGTAGATTTGGATGAACTCCTATAACGAAACTTGCTGTATATAATTACAGAATAATAATTAAAT
Organism: Parasteatoda tepidariorum; assembly: GCF_043381705.1. Classification (NCBI taxonomy): domain Eukaryota; kingdom Metazoa; phylum Arthropoda; class Arachnida; order Araneae; family Theridiidae; genus Parasteatoda; species Parasteatoda tepidariorum. The sequence continues at coordinate 8,018,471 of NC_092213.1, forward strand.
TTGCATTCAAAATTAACTGAAAATAAAATACAATGAAAATCGTTATTAATAACTATGAACTTTTATTTATTATTATAACAAAAATTTCTGGTTCGAGAGGCTAAATATTTTTTTTAAAAAAAGAAGAAAAGTTTCAGAAATACAAATTTACAATGGCGGAAAGGAAAGTGCAACTCGGAAAGTTAATGGACATATCCCAACAGAGCCTAACCAACACCTCCTAGAAGGAAGAAGGCCTCAGCACGGATCAATTTAATAGTCCGACTTAACGGACATAAACTGTACAATAAATGAAAAATAAGAAAGATGTCCCTAAGTTCAGGCTACTAAAGGATCAAATTTCTTGTTTATGGTGACCCATGCTGAGGCTTTCTCTTTTCTAGGAGGTATTGTTCTAACCTTCCGTTGTAAAATCATAAATGCAAGTGACATATAGAATATACTTCACCAAGGAAAACATGATTTGGCTATTTATTGTAATAAAATGTTGCTAAGTATGCCAAAGCCTTTTGTCTTAGCCTTATGCCCTAAAATGTGTTGGCGGCTAAGAAATTGTGATAATTAATAACGACTTTTCAATCGAAACTAAACATGGTAGATTCAATGCAAATATAGCAAGAGGGAATCTCTAAAAAATGGTCACATGCCGTTGAATAAATAGACATGAATTACTTTTCATTGAAAAAATACAACAGTTTTTTTAATTACTGGAAATATATTTTTGCATGAGTCTAATCTATGAATCGGTTTACGTTTGGTTAGGTTTTCATATTTTCAAATGATATTTGCCTTGAAAATATCCATACAAGTAGTTATTTTTAACATATAATAAAGAAGACGAGGGAAATACTAATTCAATATTATTACGTAAGCACATCTAAGATAGCTCTTTTATTTGTTTTGGCCTCGCAGAGGAAAGCCACTGATGTCCTTCCACGGTTAACTATCACATAATCATCCAAGTTTATATTGTGCCATTTATTGAACCCCAGTGTCACAACAGTATAATATTAGCGTGAGCACAGTGTCACAAATTAGTTACGCTAAGTTATCCTCAACCCCTAAAACAAATGCGATTTATTCCAATAAATTCTAGAAAAGAGAAGTCCTCAGCACGGGTTTATATAATTTGATCCTTTAGTAGTCCAAACGTAATGATATCTTTCGTATTTACCTCCACTGCAATACCTTAGTAGCCCGAACGCAGTTTTCTTATTTTTCATTTACTGCGCAGTTTATGTTTGTTACGTCGGACTACTAAATTGATCCGTGCTGAGGCTTTCTCTCTTCTAGGAGTGTGTATTGTATGTGTGGGTGTGCGTGTTCGTGTAACGTAAAATGTTTTAACCAATCTTTTTATGTTATTTCTTCATCTAAATTATTCTTCTAAATTTAGTCTCAAAACTAAGTGCTTCCTCGCACTTTATTGTTCGCATCCACCTCTTTCATTTCTATATTTAGATCGTAAGTATGCAAGAATGAACATTTTAAGATTTTCCTTAAACCGAACTGTGAGAACCATATTTTTCCCTCGACCTTTTTAATGAACCAATTGTAATTACTAATGTTTCCCTTTTTGCATGTGATTTAAGAGTCATCGGGACTTATTTGCAAGATTTTCCCTAACATACCATTAAACAGTACACCCTACTAACTAAATATTCACTTATTCTAATGTAATTAAAGCTTATTTACATCCTTGAGTAATTAATTTATGAATTTAATCTATAATGATATGCCACTAAATACATTTCTGTTTGTTTTAGCTAGGAGGCGCTGTAGAGGTTTCTACTGCGGTGGCCAACAATGCATTCACTCCAATTTCAGATGTGACGGTGATCGTGACTGTAGAGACGGCAGAGATGAGCATGACTGCGGAAAAAACACTTGTGACAGTGAGCGCCAAATAATGTGCGACGTGTATAGATGTGTGTCAAAAGATTATGTGTGTGACGGTGATTATGATTGCTCTGACAGAACAGACGAAAATAATTGCGGTAAGTTTTGATTATAATAACAATCAATATCACAGAAAATTGACAGTAAACAGATGACATACAATCACCAGAGCGGGTAAGGGTACTAAAAACTAAGATATCTTTTTTTTAAAAACAAATTAGAAATATTTTATAAGTAGCTATTGCAAACATAGTATGTTATTGAACCTTAACATTTTTCACAATAAGTTTAAACTTATTAAAGTTTTATGATTATACAAAACTTTATTACTTTTGATCTAATGATCGGATCTTCACGTTGTAGGGTTCAATCTTAATCGTTGGGGAGGATGACCTGAAATATGCTAATAAAATTAGTACAGATGATATTTTAGGTTACGAAATCGGAAACAAAAACGTACTTTTTCTGAATAAACATAACTTTTTTTTTGACGGATGATTCAAATTGCCAACTCCTGAAATATAGGGGGTAGCCACTAATCACAATATGGGAAACATGGTCCAAAACTGGACCCTTTAATGTTAATTATCTTACTTTTTGCGTATTTAACCATAACTCTAGAATTTTTATATTAAATGTCAAAAATTCGAATCCGTCGAAAAAAAATTATGTTTATTCAGAAAAAGTACGTTTTTGTGTCTGATTTTGTAATTTAAAATATCGTTTGCAATAATTAACTAGCATATTTGAGGTTATCCTTTCGAACCATTAATATTGAATCCTAGAAAGTAAATATCCTATTATTAGACCAAAAGTTATTCAGGGTAATCTTTTTTTTTTCCTTCTTTTTTTTGCGCACTCTATTTTGTCTTCAAATTTATATGTATTAATTTTTGTTGAACAAACACTAGATGGAGAATAACGAAAATAATTTCTATGGCTTTAAACACAATTTTGTGAAATATTAATTTGAACTTTTGGCATTTTCAATATTTTGCCGAAAGTCTTTCGGTTTATTAACGCTAAGAATGAAATTAGCCGGGGAAATTAGCAATACAAAGATGGTTCATTTCAGCCAATCAGCCAATACGGCACTAGTTTTTATTTTCGGAAAAATGCGTTTCAATTCTTTAAAATAATATACTTAGTTAAAAAAAAGTTAGAATGTCCTTATATATATATANATTTAAATTTCAATATTAATATATTTTTCATAAAACTATTGTTACACAGAGTACTATTACTTTAATAAATGTTTAAAATCATAAAATAAATGTACAAGCACAGTATCTAATAGAGTTTTATTTTAATTAACAGAAAATTACTTTTGTGGGGGTCGATGGAGATTTCAAAAAATTATATAGGGGTCGATGATCAAAAAAGTTTGGCGACCCCTGGTGTAGGGTATATCGGACAAATATATACCGGGCAGGGGCACTCAACTAGACCTAGTATATATTAAGGACATTCACTTGTGGAAGTCAATAACTACTAATTTTGGTCATTCACAGTAACATATATATTTGAACAATCATATGTGTTTGTTAAATATATATGTTACTGTCTTAGCAAACATATGTGCTAGCATTTATTCGTTTTTTTTAAAATTTATTTATTATTTGTTAGCAAACATATGTGCTAGCATTTATTCGTTTTTTTTTAAATTTATTTATTATTTGTTAGCAATCATATGTGCATGACTACTTAATAAATCAAAATGAAAGGTAATTAGAACACAGGAGAATATTCTGGATCAAAATGTGGTAAAGAAAATACCACTCAAGGTGCGGTACTTTTTATCGTAAATTTAATTTTTACTGAAACATGTTATGAAACAAAAAATCTGACACACCGTAATTTTTAACAGCAATAATTACCATAAAATTACTGAATCATTCTTATTAAATAAATGAAAAAATTACAGTATTATATTTTACGATAAAAATGAATTTTCTCGGATACCAAGTTTGATCTGGAATTTATGACAGAGTAGGTATTTTCTACTTTTTTGCATTTTTATTACATATATTTATAAAAGCACTCATAATAAATATTTTACTATATATATATATATATATATATATATGAGTTAACGTTTATAGACTTCTAAACCATCCGACCGAAAGCGAAGGCATTTGGCACTCAGGGTAAAGTGGACGAGTCGGTGAAATGAGTTTTTGTCGATGTGATCGAGACAATGAAGTGAACTTTCGGAGAAATGATCGCGTCGGTGATGAGAGCAGTCGACGAAATGATTAGTGTTGGTGAAGAGAGCAGTCGGCGAAATGATTATGTCGGTGAAGTGATAGAGGCAGTGAAATGAGTTAACGTCAAATAGATCGTGTCGGTGAAGTGAGCTTTCGACGAATTGATCGTGTCGGTGAAGAGAGATGTTGACTAAATAATCGTGTCAGTGATATGATTTGTCGGTTAAGTGATTATATACGATATTCCTATTAATTACTAATTCCTCCCTTTTACTTTGTAGATTCCTATTTACCATTTTAATAACTTTGCATTCTTCTCCCATTGCTATGTTCCTTATTCATTGCATCATTCTCCCATTGAATATTTAAAAATATAGTTATGAAACTGCAATATTAAAGACAATATTGTTTTGTTAGAAGAAGTAGAAATCAAAAAAACAATATATCTATCGAAGCTGAAATATTCATTGTTTTCTTAACTTCTATTTTTCTAAGAAAACTATACTTTCTTTAAATGAAATATTACGAAATATTTAAGATCTTAATACTGAAATCGTTTTTATTATCTTTTTCAGAAATAAATGGAAACATGAATATTGCGACGGAAAGAATACAACTAGATAACAGGTTGCAGAAGGCTAAAAGAAAACAATTGCCGAATAATAAAAGATAATAATAAAATTTATGAAATAAAACAAAACTGGCCTTTTTTCCCCCTTTAGTCTGAGCTTTATCTGTTGAAAAATTCATTAACTATATACTTGCATGTTTTATAAACAATAATAATTCTTTCAACATTTGAGAGAATTATTTATGCATATTTGTAACAGTAAATTGAATATATAGTAACTTTAAAATTAGAAGAATTTTATCAACAAACCTGTCCACCATTAGCGTAGTTCAATATAGTGAAATTTGCAATTTAACCTGTGCGGGACGTCCTCAAGGGGCCGGGGCAACTTTTCCCGTTTAGCCTACATTCATTTAAAAATTCATATAAAGCCATTAATGTAGTTCAATATTCTGAAATTTACACTTTATTATCATTAATATTCTACTAATGTTTTATTTTTATATGACGCTGTGGCCTAAGGCTTTAGGTAATTAAACGAATACTACGAAATAGTTTATAAATGATAATAAAACGTTTTGTGAAATTTTGATAATAAACTAACCAAGAAAAAAAATTAAAATCCGAACAACTATTTCTATTTGAAATAGTAGCTTTAAACAACGCAATTTCGAATAAGGATGGAATCATCTTGCAATGCAAAAATTTGCTTTCCTTACAAATATAATTTTTTTCTTATTATTTTTTAATTAATTATATTTTTTAAAATTAATGAAAAAATTATTATTACAAAATTACTTTTAAACAAATGACATCCAAAATGTAGGAGGTTGCTGCAATCTGGGAAATATGGTCCAAATAGTTTGGTCAGAAAAGTGCTCCTAAGTTTAGAACCCGTGACGTTGATTTTAATTTTTGGGTATTTCTCTATATCTCGAGAACTTCTTAAGCGAATTGAAAAGTTTTTGCACACAATTATAAAATTCGTTGATAAATCCAAAGATAATTCCATGCCAAAAATAACTTTTAGTAAATATTTATAATTTTTCATTCAATAATGGTTGAAAAAATTTTGAATTGCAAAGTATACAAGTTTTGACACCATTTTAAATTATGTAATTTTACATGGAAAAATACAAAATCTGAGAGAAATCGGTCGAATAGTTCCTGAGTAAATGAATTTCGAAAAAGTCAGATACTTAAAATTAGATTTCTCAGGAACTATTTTTTCAGTCTGATTTTTGTGACTTAAAATATCGTCTGCACTAATTAAGATACTTGAAGTCTCACCCTCAAACATGAATATCCGTTCAATAGATCAAAAATTATTCAGGGTGGTCAGATTTTTTCTTCTTTTTTTTTTTTTCGGTGCAGTGTACATCTTTTTTTCAATAAATTATGCTAGACGTCATTAACTAGCCCTACATTTTTTTTGCCTTAAAAAAAATTAAAATCAGATTTTAGTATCTTGCGCTATCTTTCATATCCCCCCCCCTTGTATGTAACAAGGGGGTGGAAGGGTATGAGCAAAGTCATAAGTCCTCCCTTACGTGCTTTCGTAATATTTGAACTGTGGCAAATTAAATATTTTGTTAATCTTTGTTGAAATCTTTGTTTTGTCTTCGTAAATAGATAGATTTTATCGAAACCGAATAAAATTATCCTCACGACTAATCGTACACACGACGCATCGACGCGATGCACCCCAATAAATACGCTAATTTAGGTTGACTCTCTTCTAAAAAAAGCTGATGAAAGTTACCAATGAAGATAAATAAATGATATCCACTTTTTTACCTTGAAAATATATGATGTTGCGTAATCACCACTCTAAATGTGTATTCTTTGATTTATTTTCAATAATAAATTCTAAATTATATGCTTGACAGGTTTTTGTAAATAATTATTCAAAGGGAAGAGTAAATCAAAAGATTTATCGAAATATGACCAATTATTATTGAGGAAGGTAATTAAAAGTATCAAAGCCAGCTGGATTGCTAGAAAATTGCATGGCGTTTCTGATATCTATTCACGTCTTTCCTAATAGCCCTTTCCATTTTACAACTAAACTCGCCTTTCTCAGTAGTGATTTGTCTACTCCTTAAAATTAATTTGCATGATGCAAACATTTAAAAAATTAATTCGCATTTTTTGTTCTATGAATGATATAGACTTTATTTTTGGCATTAAGAAAAACAATAACAAAACTATTTAACAAAAGCAAACAATAATTCATTTACACTAATATGATTTTTCAGAATCAATTGACTGGCATGATCTTCATAACATAGAATAAAAGAAAATAAAAATAATTTTTTATTTTTACGTATTTCTGTTCAAAGACCTTTGAACAGTATGCCACAGCCACAGAGCGAAAGTTTGAGAAAATTTCACAAAGGGGAACAATACTTTCAACGAAGTGATACCAGGTCGCTGACGACATACAGGACAGGATAAGTTCTGCCTGAACCAAGTCGTAATGCATGTCCTGTGGAAGCTGTGACCACATGTCAATAATTGAGAATTTTGAGCCGCCAATATTATGTCCAGGCAAATGGGACACTCGTCAGTCCTTGAGGTCAAGAGATCGGTCACTCGGATTGCTGGACATTTCTTTCTGTTTCGACGACTTCTTTTCACGATGTTGCTGACCCGGGGGTTTCTTTTCTTCTTTCTAGGTCTCAAGTTATAGTGATTCCTGTTTCGCAGAAAATATCTGTTGGTTTCCATGGTTTGAATACCAATGATCTGAAACAGAATAGCAAAGAAAAATAACGGTACTATGGAATAAGAACTAATGTTACTTATTCATTTAAATTGTATATCATTGCAGACAGAGTTGCAAAATGTTAGAAATCAAGGTATTTATGGTTATGGAATATAAACTGTGGTTATGAGGAAATGTTTTAGTAACTGATGCAAGATGTTAGATATTAGAAATTTTATTGACGATGTTTGTTAATAAACAAAAAATGAATATATCATGCATACCAGAGAAGCAAGCAAAAAAAAAAAGTGATTTCTAAGATGAAATGAGTTTTTGATAAAGTGTGTAATGATTTCATAATAATCGAAGTGGAAGGGGAGAGCGAGGCTAGGGAGCAGAGTTTGCTGGTCTATTGATTTCATATGCTGGCCAATCCATTCATCAAAAGGAATTTTTCTTTTTTAATAACAGTCATTGAACAGCTGACAAAATTTTGAGATTTTGGCTACTAAAGTTCAACTCCGCAGCCGTGTAATTTTGAACCCAATCCAGAAGACAAGGGAACTCCTGGATCCTTATCCACGAATCGAATTAACCTGCATTTGCACTACATGAAGATAAAAACCACTAAACTTCCCCCGGTCAGCCTGACAGCAAAGGGACTCTAACCCATGATCCGTCTACAACTGAGGATATTTTACGTTAGTATAGTGGCCGGTGCGAGCAGGGAGCGGAATTCGTATCGACCAGCCAACACTGGGATTCGAACCCGGTTTACCTCATTGGAAGGCGGATGCTCTATCCCCTAAGCCACCACGGCTTTCAGAAAGAATATTGTCACATGGATAGTTGACTGAATGTGAACAATAACAAGATTCCTAATACGGGACGAAATTTAGAAAACCGGTGTATCTCTTCGCTTATATTTACTTACGAAGCGATGTGTAAACATTCTTTACACACATTCTTTACATATTATCTTAATTTTCTAGGAAGTTTTATTCCTGTGACTTTTGTTCTAATTTAGTCGAAATTTTACCAATCAGACGAGTTCTCTGCAATTGATAAATTCTAACAAGTCGTGAGCATAAAACAAGTATAAGAAAATTAACACAACATAAATAAAGTGTAAGGTTTGCCATATTTTGAGTGATATCCCTTATTTGGCTATAATTCTGCAAAATATTGCCATTTGTAATTTATTGTAACATCATACCATACTAGCTGAGACTTCTTAATTTATTTGTTACTTGTTTCGTTGAAAGGTAAGTTGAAAGAACGCGTAATATTGAATGGCGTGCTTTTCCGAGCTTATAAGCTTGCCTTTAGGTATAGATAGTTTTATGCCTATAGGCATGAAAATCAGTCGGTAGTAGTAACCGGGAAGTTTAACAACGAATTTTAACCCATCTGTGCTTAGCTTTACACGGTCAATCATCCATAGATGAGCACGATAGGGTTTGGTACGATATAATTAAGTGAATTCATATCCCTTGCTGTAACGTAATATAGGACGATAGTTCTGAGAATTTCTTTCTCATATGACTGAACCATAAGATCCCATTCCCGATAATGTAGATAGGAGAAATGATCCTGTCCATCACTCCGCCTCTGCTGAAGGGGTCGTTCATTTTCATGCCCAAATTATTCAGAGTTCTTTACAGATGTTTATCCCATTATTGTTAGATTATATGTGGAAGAGCGGAACTTGTCCATGAAGAGCACTCATCACATCTCCATATGAGATGCTTTTGATGGCTCAAATTCTGCGGGTAGCATAAGTAATTCTATGTACGATAATTTTCACTGCAAGATATATAATCTTGCAGTGAAGAATTATCTGGGCTTTAGGACCGACAAATAACTTAAACATTCTAAAAGCTATTAAACTTTCTTAAAAATCACCGATTTGGTGACATTTTTCCACCTAGAGGAAAATTATCAAAATCACGGCCTTATTCTCAGTTTTTGAAAATTTTTATGAGCCCAAGTAATGCAGCTTTGGAGAAAGTTTTCAAATATTAAAAAATTGGACTACAAACGCTTTTTATTTTCACAAAACTGTGGCTTTTCTCCATATTCACGTTTTCCACCATTTTCAGAATAAGCATAGACAGCGCTGGTTTTAGATAGGCTAAACTTGACCTAACAGTTAATAAATAAAATTTAAAAATTATTTTTTCTTCATGGACTTATCTTTGAATAATTACATTTTATAATTGTGCGCAAAAATTCTTCAATTCTCTTAAAAAGTTCTCCAGTTGTAGCGAAACACGCAAAATGTAAAATTAGCATTAAGGGTCCAAACTATGGACCCTTTAATGTTAACCATCATTCTCCTGACCAATCTGCGGGAACCATATTTTCCAGATTATTGCTGCCTGCTACATTTTTCGCTGGTCAGAAATCTGAATCCGTTAAAAAAAGATGTGTTTATTGAGAAAAAGTACGTTTTTGTGGTTGATTTCGCAGCTTAAAGTATCGTTTGTACTTATTAATCATTATATTTGAGGTCACCACTCGAACCATTAAGAGTAAGTTCTAGAACTTGAAGATCCGATCATTAAATCAAAAGTTATTCAGAGTGGTTCACTTTTTTGGCACGCTGTACATTCCTATACAACTGAGGAGAGGAAAGCGGGTGGGGGGGGGATCAAGTCTTCTCCCCAGATGGCGTATTCGAGCGCTGTCATAGTGAATAAAGTGGTAGATATTTAAAAACCAAAGCTTTCAGAGTTTTTGGCAATTTTGTCAACATTTTAATTTGTGTGAATTACTTCGTGTGAATCTGCGTGAGTATGAGGCTGTGTGTTTATAGGGTACAGCTAGAAATATTACTTTTTGCTAATAAATATTGATGAACTGAAAGAAAAAATCTTTTTTTCATGTTAAAATTTAGAGAAAACATGGAAAATAATAAAGATTAATGATAAGAGAAGAAGAAGAAATTATTAAAATAAAATATTTAAACAATTTCTTATTTATTGAAAAAAAAAACTTACTAAAAAACCGGAAAGCAAAATAAAGAAAATATATAATTTCTTCATCAGCTCTCACGATTATATTCGCAAAAAGTTAGTAATATTGTTTCAATATAGCCAAAGCAAAATATATCAATACCAAAGTGTGAGGAGCTCTCAAAAAAAATTGGAACGAAAATAGAACACATTTTTCTAATAAATAAAAAATTGTTTTAATATTTTTAAAAATATTTTATTTTAATAATTTCTTTTCTTTTCTTTTCTTAAATCTTTATTATTTTCCATGTTTTCTCCAAATTTTAACTTATTTTATGAGTTCTATATGCTTGCAGCTTATGCGCAGTTAATAAAAGTTATTATGTCTTTTTATTTTTTCTCTCCTTTATTTTTATCCTTTTTGTGCTATATTCTCAGTAGTGATTCGTCATACTTCTATGCATTTTTTTTACGTCTAAATTTTAATCAGCGATATCTAATGTACAAAGCTTTAGTTTTATTTCTTTTTAATTTTATGACCGCTGTTGAACAGCCGATCCAATTTTGGTTTCATGATTACCAAAGTTCAACTCCATAGCCTTGTAATTTTGAATCCAATCCAGAAGACAAAGGAACTCTTGGATCAAGCATTGGGAAACTTTTGATGGAACAAAACCCGCATTTGCGTTACGTGGAGTGGAAAACTACGATAGCCACCCACAGTTGGACTGACGACAAGGGGACTCAAACCGATGATCTGTCCTACCACTGAGGATAATTGAAGTTAGCACCGTGGTCGGAACGAGACGGGTGCGGAATTCGTATCGAATGTGATTCGAACCCTGTTCACCTCAATGGAAAGCGAACACTCTTTCCCCTGAGTCATCACGGCTCTTTACCTTATTTCTGACAAGGATTCTTAAAATATATTAAGAGCGCTGTAATTAATATGAAATACAGGACCTGGGATGATCTATGGTATAGAGCACTCACCTCCCAATGAAATGACCCAGGTTCAAATCAAATTCTTATACAGAGCCGAGATAGTTCAGGGGATAGAGCGTTCGCCTTCCGATGAGGCGAACCGGGTTCGTATCCCAGTCGATACGAATTCCGCACCCGGTTTGCACCGACCACAGTGCTGACGGAGAATATCCTCAGTGGTAGACGGATCATGGGTTAGAGTCCCCTTGTCGTTAGGCTAACCGTGGGAGGTTCTCGCGGTCTTCCTCTCCATGCAACGCAAATGCGGGTTAGCTCCATCTAAAAATCCTCCACGAAGGCAAATTTCTCCCAATACTCGATCCAAGAGTTCCCTTGTCTTCTGGATTGGGTTCAAAATAGCAAGGCTAAGGAGTTCAACATTAGTAGTCGTAAACCCATAAGAAAGTAGGTCGGCTGTTCAACGACGGTTATAAAATAAAATTATAAAATTCTTATACATATACAGGGTAATTCAAAATGAATATAGCGATTACAAACGGGTATAAGTATTGAAAGAAAAAGACTTTATCGATAAAATTTACACTGAGCCACGTTCAGGTACAATTAAAGTGGAAGGCTTCTCCGTACCGCATATTCGACAGCTGTGCATGCAGGGCCTGATTATCACCTAGGCCCAATAGGCACGGGCCTAGGGCCCATACTTTCTTAAGGCCTCAAAAATTAGTAAAAAGTTCACAATATTACTATCTTTTTAAATACTGAAAAAAAAAACCCAGTTTTTCTCAAAAAATGCCTCTTTTTAATTTCAAATTTTCTTTATACTGTGATAAACCAAACTCGTGTAAACATTGCACTAATCAAATTCGAAAGTACAGCTGATGTTGAATTGGTGCAATTTTTACATCAACGGCTAAATTGAATGCACTGAATATGAATTTTAATTCTTTTAAAAGTGTTATATTTATATGAATTATTATTTAAACGTGTTTTTAATTTTCTATGAGTAGCTATAATTTTTCCTCTTTTGGATATTTTTTAGTAAAAATTATAATTAATAACTTTAATATCTTAGCATACATGATGAACTTATCCTTAAATCTAATAAAAAGTCGGCTAGCTTTGTGTTGGTTTAAGTACTAAAAAAAGAAAAATAATAATAATTACAACTTACAATAAAAAATAATTCAGCTGATCAGTGACTTTTAGCAAAAATCACTGATTTCAATTGTTTGTGGTCACCAAACTATTTTTATTTTTACACAAGATTGCTTTGTTGTTTTATGTTTTGCGTTAATACATAAAACTTTATCTTAGAAAAATTATCTTCAATAGTCTGCTTTCAAAATTTCTTAGAATGTTTCTCTTGAATCATGCAGTTCAATAGATTCTTTTTCATTATTAGGACTACTCTTCAGTAATTTAATTTCGAAGTATTTTGTTAGGGGCCCGGAAAATTTGGTGGGCCTTGGGTCTGAATTTGTCTTGATCGGTCCATGTGTGCATGTTAACCTTACCACTTATGTGGAACTTTGCTTCATCGCTAAAAATGAGACGATTGGCCATTGTTTCATCCTCCATGCTTCTCAGATTAAACGTAGCGTAATTCATACGGTTGCCGAAGTCTTCCTGCTTCAATTGCTGCACACGTTGAATTCTGTACGGTCTCAGTTGCAGCCTCTGTCTGAGAACACGCCATATCGTTGTTTGTGGCTACTTCCTTTTTACGTCGATTTTCGTGGGCTTCGTTAATATGTGAGGCGAATTCTTTCAACGTTTTCCGCTGAAACACGTGGCCTTCCGCTACTTTTCCCTTTGCACAAACATCCTATGCCATCTGCTTACGTTGTTCCCATTTGGAGGTTCTTGATTGTAAAGCTGACGAAATCTTCTCTCCACTGTGATAACAGGATGACAATTGCTAAATTCTAACACGCAGAATGCTTTCTGCACGGGACTCGCCATTTTCACTAATGAACTAGCGCATGAGCAGGATTCCGCTTCACTGCGCCTTACGTAAAGAAATTTTGAAGTTCCATCTGCATTCCATGATAATTTAATCGATAATTTTTTTTTCATTAAATAGTTATAGCTGTTTGTAATCGCTATATTCGTTTTAAATTACCATGTACGACTATACTCACGGCTAGCACCAACCATAGCGCGGCCTAAAAATAAAAAAAACCCCGCTTGTTAACGGATAATAGGTTAGGGGTAATAGCCCTTACAATAAGCTAATTGTGGGAGGTTTTGGTGTTTTTTCCTTCCATGTAATGCAAATGCAAGTCTTCAATTCGAAAAGTCTTCCACGAGTACAAGGCTGTCCAACTGCTTGAACCAGGTGTTCCTTTTCTTAGGTTGATTTTAAAATTGTAAGACTATGGATCAAATACGCCGAAATACAAGAATATAACATAATGTAAAACACATAAATGCACATGTATACATAACAATAAGCTATGAATCACCACGCAATAATAAATCTCATAGTTATTTAAATGGTAATAATTCGCAAAGAGGAGCCATAACCTATTCTCACAGTATCTACCATTTTAAACACTTATTTTATAGCATGTTAAGTTCCTATCATCACAGTATCTGCTATCTATAACCACAATGCCAAGAGTTCTTCCTATAACTTTAATTAATTAAGCATCGACTTCAATAATATTTAGGCACTTTTTTTATGGCCCCTCAAAAAGGAATAGTACCAAATAATTAATTTAAAAACTGCAGTCAATGAATTATTTATAAATTATGCTTCTTTGCATAAACAAGTAAAGAAATTTCGTTGATAACCATCGTGATAACTATTTAATATTTTTTCATCCATTACCTTAATACTCTTTTTGGAACATAATTTATACATAATGACTACTATTTGTCATACATTTAGTGGAAAAAATAATGCGTTTATATGCTATCCTTCATATAAAAATAACAATAATAATTAAGATGAAAAATTTATAAGCAAAATTAACTTACTTTTAAATAGTGCTTTTCTAAAGACTAAGTTTTTCAAACTATTAACATATGCTTGAAGTTTTTCAGATTTTAAATTTCGTTTGCCAAATCGATTTGTTGCCATTGTCAGCTTAAAAACCATTTTACTAATAAACTACAAAACTGAAAAATCGTACTTATTTTTAACCAGACGACAAATTTTATTAATAACTTTTATTAGTTCGCAACGCTTAACTACTCCCTCTAGCGTATAGGTTATTTTCAGGCTTTTATTGAAGTTATACTTCTTATGCAACTTCCAACAAGGTTGCGTTAATAGTTTAACGATACATTTTTATTGGCCGGGAAATCACGTGGTAGGATTCAGTTTTCCCTCATTCATTTCCATATTGTTTTGGTTCTCACTAGCATAAAAATAATAAAAGTCATAAAAGTATTGTTTTTCTATAAATATTTTTTTAGTTTGTTTTGATACACATATAATTTAATAGGGTAGTATTTTTTATTTTCAAATTTAGTGGATAACAATTGTAAAAAATGAGTGAAAACAATCCCACGGACAATGCGACGGATTTAAGGTTATGTCAAGGTACGTCTCTTGTGAATATCAATTGATTGTTAGGTTCTGAAATTACATTATGACGCATTCACATACATTATTAGGGTAGACTATACTTGAGGGTGCCCCTTGATTCTCGCCAAGTTGTGATTGCGGTTGATCGCCAAGTTGGGCGATGTTGAAACCCAATCGTGATTCTCATTGGTTTAGATTTTAACGTTATTTTTAAATGTTCAACGGTACATGTAATTTCAGAGGTCCGTTAGTTCTACGTTGGATACCGGCTGGTAAGATTACTTTTGAATCTGGTCTATAAGATGGAAGCTATGTGGGCAGTCATAAAAAAGGATTTAAGAAAAAAATGTGACCGCTAGTGTTTTCGATTCGTATTTCGTCTAATTTATTTGTCGATGGAGGTGCTCAGATTCTATTCATGATAAATTTAGACAGTATCTAACTGTTATTAGATAATTCTGTGCACCTAAATCTGAGAATATTCAAGCTTAATAAAGAAGTGAGTTGTTTTTTTCCTTTTCCTTCGGCTCCTACTCCATTAATTTTTGCTTTGATTCAAAATCTCTTTTATTGGGTTTATTAATTTTGCTTATATTGAGTTCATTGCAAGTTTTGCCGATGTTTTGTTGAAATTTTCCAATGTTTTATTGAAATATCATTATGTTTTGGCCGCCATTCCTGTTACCACGATGACCTGCTCAAACAGGAATAACGCCAAACATAAGTCGCCAATTTCACCAAGGGGCACCATCAAGTATATTTTCCCCCATTATTAATACAAATACATTTTCTAGGGCGAGACGATGAGGCAACCACAAGCACTTCCACTGGTCCAAGAGGTCCACGAGGGAAAAATGAACAATATCACCGTGATTACAGAGCACGGAAGCGAGTGGAACAGGAAAAAGTGTCGTTGAATAGAACTAGTGATCCTTCTACGACTGCTGATTCTCCTACAATTAACGATTAACGTCGCAGGTTGCGAAGTTTAACTTCTTCCGCGCGGAGGGACTCCATGCACCATTTTTTTAATTTTTTTTAAAGTTTTCATTTAGTTTTAAGTTTTATCAGAATCATTAGCAGAGTACGACGCCATATTTTAGAAGCAAATAAAAAGCAAAATTACAGATGTATGTAATACGGTAAAATAATTTTTTTTTGTTTTCAATTCATTACAAATTGGAGTGAAATCAACATTGCTTATCTCATTCCAATGAATAAATGTGATTTCAGAACGTAAAGGACGGTAACAGTTATAGAATATTCTTCTCTATAGAATAGTATATATTTCTGTATCTATATAATTCGAAAAACAACAGCAAAGAATCATCCGAATTTCTTGAAATAGTATCATTTGTGTGGATAATTAATACATTTTTATCGTTTTCTTGGAAAGTATTTTTTCATTTTGAATGATAAATTTCAACTACACAACAACGCCTCCTATAGTACGTTGCGATCGCGAATATCATGATTTATTTACTAGATGCAATTTTAAAGACGCCTAGGCATAATTTGTGTAAAATAAGGACTAATACTAGTATTATTTTCAACAATATAGATATAGAAAACCTTAGTTTGACATTGTAATAAAAAATTCGATCATTTTATACCTTTAATAAGATATTTTTAATAAAATATAATGTCAACAACTTAAGGCAAATTAGGTCTTTAAACCTCAGTACAAGTTATTAAAAAAACTGCTAATACTTTTTTTTGAAAATTAATGCTAATTTTTTTAAAATTTTTATCTTAACTGGGTATAATATGAAAAAAACACAACTACTTCGATTTAGTAGAAACAACATATGACGCAATGCTAAACGAATGGAATTTAGTTGTTGTTTATTTAGTTATTGTTATTAGTAGTTGTTGTTATTTGTTTTAGTTGTTGTTGTTTATTTAGTTGAGTTTAGTTTCAATAACTTTTCTTTATAATGCAATAAAATCTGGCGAGCAGCTATTTAAACGATCGAACACTTCGTTTGTTTATTTGTGGCTTGAAGTTAGGCTCGCAGAAAATACCGTTCATGGGTTAAATTTAGTAGGAACAACACAACCTGTGACGTAGGCTATATTATACCCAACTGCAATGTAATATGACATAAACCACCTATCTTAACTTTTGCACGATTAAATTTGACTTCCTTTTTTTCAATTTTATATAGAAAGGGAATGGAAATGTCAGAAAAAAATTTACGCAAACGATAATAAAATGCTTACTTGTAGTGCGATATCGTTTTGAAAATGTTCTCCAAACTTAATTATAACAAAATAAACCAGTTAAAATTTTCTTTTGTTATTTATTGTTTATTTGAATTAAATATTGCTTATTGGATTACTATTAATTGTCTATTGAAATTGCATATTATCTGTTGGAATTACATTTTTTCGAAAATTAATGCTCATTTTTTTAAAAATTTTATTTTAACTGCCATGTAATATGACATAAACCACCAATCTTAACTTTTGCACCATTAAATTTGACTTATTTTTTTTTTCAAATTTATATAGAAAGCGGATGGAAATGTCAGAAGAAAATTCACGCAAACGATAATGAAACGCTTACTTATAGTATGATATCGTTTTGAAAATGTTCTTCAAGCTTAATTATAACAGAATAAACCTGTTAAAATTTTCTTTCGATATTTATTGTATGTTCAATTTAGGCTTATAAACCTTTGGCAAATAGAAGGACAGATAGCACAATACAGAGAATTACAGCAGGAAGATACATCCAGGATAACAGCGGGATTCGGAAAAGCTACCTCCACGCTTTGCACAGCGTTTGTGGGCGATACTGATCGGCCAATTTTTCTTTTAAAAATTTAAAATGGAATCACAATTTGAGTATACCAATTTTATACATAAACTAGACATATTCGGCGAACTAAACACTTGTTATGAAACATTTCGAATAAATAATTTTTGAGTTCTTATTTAAAACTAATTTATACAATAAATTTATTGATACCATGTTCCTCTCTCTCTCTCTCTCTATCTCTCTCTCTATATATATATGTATGTAATTTTGTAATATTTATGTTGCTCTAATCTTTCGTCATAAATTCAAATGTAAAACTAATATTTTGACTGTTCACTCACTGTCATAANTTTTGCCATTTTGGGTATAACTGTCGAACTCTGCATTTATGAATTATAGAACAAACTACGGATGAATGCATTTGTTTCCAGTTAAGTATGTTATAAATAACGCTGTTAAGGACTAACTAAAGGGATTCTATAATGTGTAGCAACAAATTCAATTTTAAAGAAAAGGATATTCATTCAGTTAATTGAAGTTTTTAAAAATGAATCCAAAAATATTTAGTTTCTTATAGAAATGTTGAAATTTCAAATAAATTTTGCAAATAAACTGAATAATAATACTGAATTACAGTATACTCTCGATATTTCAAAGTTAAGGGGCGTTAAAAAAAGATAGTTCGAGATAGCTAGTTTTCGAGATAACAAGGTCAGAACTAAAAAGTAGAAAAATATATTCTAAAATATGACTCAAAAAAGTAGAGTCATGAAACATACGAATAACTACTATTAAATATGAATTTAATGATAGTTGAATATAAGTCTAAATATAACAATAATCATTTTATTTTTAAAAGTAAACAAAAATAATTATGCATAAAAGAGAAAAGAATTGGTTTACAATAAACTGACTTTGTGATTTTTTCGAAAAAATTCGACATAACAAGGTTTTGAGAATAAACTCTACGACATAGGAATTCAAATTAACATTAAGCGGTCACCTTCAAATGAGTTGACCCAGGTTTGAATCCCAGCGATAGCTCACGATATCAATTCTACATCAGGATCACACCGACCACAGTACTGACGTAAGAAATCCCCGGTAGTGGTAGACGGATCATGGGTTAGAGTCCCCTTGCTGTCGGGCTAACCGTAAAAAAGTTTCCGCGGTTTTTATCTTCACGTAACGCAAATGCGGGTTAGTTCCATCACAAAGTTCTCCAAAAAGGCTAGTTTCTTCCGATGCTTAATCCAATAGCTCCTTTGTCTTCTGGGTTGAGCTCAAAATTACAAGACTACAGAGTTAAGCATTGGTGGTCGAAAACTCAAAATTGGATCAGATGTTCATTGCCTTTTTTATATATACACAAAAAAAAAGAACTTGAAGATCCGATCATCAAGCATTCTGAACGTATTTATATCTTTGTAATTACTACAGAGCTCAATAATTTCATTATTTCGCTCTGCAGAACTCAGAATGAAGTACATTATATAATTAGTTTGTACAGCATTTTTTTAAAAACTGCAGTTTTTGACTTATTTTTAAAATTATAAGCAGCATTTTTTATACTCTGTACATATTTATTATTTTTAATGGTGGAGGGTGGCAAAAATATTTTTACTTACACTTGAAAATTAGCTTGGAACGGCCTTACCCCGTGGTCTACAATTTCTATAGAAACAAATATGAAGACTGACTCACCTTAAGTAGCTCAGCAACATCACCAGGGGTAGTAAATCATATATTTTTTAAAAACCTTTTCACAACAGAAGTAGGACACTCACTTCGATTTCACTACTGCCGAGGACAGTTTTTGTGAACACTGAGGTTTATATGCAAACTCGGGGGCCGCACAAATTGCTGTTGTAATTAAAAAAAAATCAGGTGCGTACTTGAATGCAGCTATTTGACATTCTCGGCATTTAATTTTGTTTCTTTTTATGTCTAACATTGCCATTTTCAAATATATCAGGCTATCTGCAAAACTCCCAACACATTTCAGTCGATCGACACATAACTTATAATCCTATCAAAACCGTTTTTTTTTCTGCTTCGGCTAAATGAGATAAAAAAAACACCAATTTTTATAAATCTTGATAGTTTTATGGCAACCAATTCCTTTTTTTAAATTTCGACTTTAGCAAAAAAGAGCAAGTTTATGTTAAAAAAACAAAATTCTGGTGGGAAAAACAAATTGTCCTACTCCTCTTTAAGCATAAACGTGGATGAAGCGGGTTCGAATCCCGCTGTTACCTTAAATGTATCTTCTTGGCTGTCCTTCTCTGTATTGGGTTATCCGTTCTTCCATTTGACAAAGGTTTATAAGCCTAAATTGAGCACACAAGCTGCTTGCAAATGTACGTAATTCCGAGTCCCGCAGTGGACTGATCGTTAAG